>NC_134487.1:183448871-183508871 GCF_040206685.1 Ascaphus truei
GGGACAAAACAGGGGATCCTGCCTACTGGACCTGCTCCTACGCGTTTCGGCCTTAGCCTTCTACTGGGAGTGGTACTGTAGGCAGGGTAACATGCATCTTAAATAGGGATATAATTGGGCTAGTGATGCAGTTATAACCATTAGGTCCGCTTTTGCCAGTAGTATCTGAGGACAGTTTACTGACATAGTAGTGTAGGCGACGGTCCTGGAATAAACGCAGGATGATGACGTCATGCACATGTTTACTGTGTATCTGGAAAATTGAGCAGCCAGCACTGCCCTCATTAAGGTAGGCGTTGACATGGCATACCCTTATCATTGGTCCTTTGGCTATGACAATGTCTGCAGGCTCATTATACCCATCTGTTTACCCTTTATTATTCATGTTATCAATCACAACAGGTGGCACCACTCACTAGCCCAATTATATCCCTTTTTAAGATGCATGTTACCCTGCCTACAGTACCACTCCCAGGTACTGGATGGTTACCTGTGATTGGTTCCTGTCCTTCCGGCTCGCTTGGATTTCGGTGAGTGGACATCTAATGGTGAGTAAACAAAAGAAAAGCTTATTATTTTAACTTTTACAGGTTTTTATGATTTTTGATTCATGTCTTTTATTTTTTCAGTCCCATTTAATGCCCGTTAATGTATCTATGTATATACATACATTCACGGACACTGAATGGGTGTATTGTATGTGAATTTTGTATGTAAATGCTTTGTATTTTATGCTCTATTATTGCCCCTGTATGTTATGTTTATCTATCTGTATAGATAGACATACAGGGATAATAATTGATTGTTTGGCTCATGTTTAGGTTCTTTTAATGTATGGCTAATGTATTTAGCAGCTTTATTTTGTCATTGTTGTGAATAATGGAATTTGTATTTAGGTAATGGCTTCTTTATGGTAGTTAGATTAGAATGATGGTGGTTACTTTAAATTAGACTTGTTTTGGCAATGGTTTGGCTTTAGGAATTGAATAGGGAATTGTATAATTGATTTATATTGTATTTTAATTGTTTGCGGAAATGGATTAATTGATTGATGCTAATTGTATTGATGTTGATTAGTTTCTAATTGATTTTCATGATGGCATTGGTGGTTAGGGGACATTGTTCATAGTGAATTTTAATGTTACATATATTTTGCATTGTGTTACATGATGCACAGATTAATTGCATCATGTACACACTCAATGCAATTGTGTGACATTTCATATACATTTGTGAAGCTGCTGATTTGTTGCCTTATATTTACAATAGATGCTGGATTTATTGTAACATGCAATGTGGTGATTTTAAGATTAAAAAATCATGTTTTGATTTATGCATGTTTTATGTGTTTCATAATGGGCAAATAATATATTATCCATATCTGGATAATAGTTATTTTGCACATTATTGTACTGTATGTGTTGTGGGGGGGGGGGGTGTATTGGCCCCAAGGGTATGTGGGTAGGCCTCCCTTGTGGGTAGTGGGTGAGGGTGATTAGGACTCATGGGGTGGGGGGTTAGTGGGGGAGGGTATGTAGGCCTTCTGAGTGGTGGGTGAGGGTGGATTAACCCCTTAATGACTGTAGCGGTTAATAACCGCTATGGTGATTAAGGGGTTAGGGGACATTACATTGGCTATTGTGATTGTTTATTGGCTTTTGTTATTGCTTCGCCTCGGGCCTTCAACTCTTCCAGCCAGGGCATTATTGGCCAGAAATGCCCTGTTCTGAGGGGATTATTACTTAAAAAACAGTGCAACAAAGTCTACTTAAACTTTAACTATACAGTAAAAAAGTGCCAACATAAATTATATAATAAAAATACATAAAAATGTGTATACATATGTGCCTATTTATCAAGATTAAGAAAAGTATTCTATTAAACATATAAATGATGAGTAAATAACCTATATACGGTGCATAAATATGGATGTGTATATACTAACTAAGGGCACCAAAAATGAAGTTTCATGAAAAAAATGAAAAATTATAAAACGATTATATATTTTAGACAATTAAAATTGAAAGTTGATATATTAAAATTAAACACCTAAAATAGGTGTAAATATAGGAATACTGATCAATGACTACACCGGGGCATGTTAAACAAACTAACATCCTGACTGGCCAAACTAACTGCAGGAAGCCTGGATACTACACAATAGTGCTTGTATCCAGGTGTTAATTGAGACCCCCTGGACTCAAGCTGAGAAGCTTGAATATCCAGTAGGTCTCTCTACGGGAAAAAAATTTAAACCTGTCACCTGCCGATAGAGTGGGTGAAATGACTTCAAGTCCCATAATTTTGAGACCATCATTTTTTTGTCATGGTACTGGAGAAAATGTTTAATACATAGTGACTAGTAATACTGTTCACTATGTTTCTCCTGTGCTCCAAGAACCTCACACAAAGGGGCCGTGTAGTGCGGCCCACATATTGAAGGCTGTAACTTCATGGCAACATGTATATTACATGTGAGGTTTGACAATTAATAAATCCCTTGACAGGAAACATCTCGCATTGTTTTGATCCGCCACTCTTTCTGATGCTCTCTATTTGTCATTCCATGCTCTGCTTTTCCTTTGGCACTTTCTATATTTCCTAGTGTCTATGGGGGCTATGCACTAAGCTCCGTGCTTTCGCACCGGCCTGAAAAACATTATCACTTCCGATAAAAAATGAAGCCGGCGGCGCGATTCACTAAGGTCCTGAGCCCATTTCCTATCGGACGTGCCCAAAACTGGCTTATCGTGCGTGCAAGCTTTTCTCCCTCTGCTATCGCACTTAATGTTCCTGTACGCTTCCTGATAGGAAAAAAAGCTGCATGTAACATTTGCATGGAGATTTGCCATCTCCATGCAAGGCTGTTATAGGCGATCGTACACTAAATAAATACATTTTAATTATAGTGTACATGAGCAGGGGGTCTCCTGAGCTGAACCATAAAGGGGCCTGTATCTCCTGAAGTAGGGGGTCCTCGGAGCTGGAGACCCCCTACACATCTACACTACTGTCAAAACACACATAACAATAAACAATAATTCCTTACCGTAGCGGCTATCTGCTATGGTAATGAAGCTGCATTAATGTACGTTTTAATAATAGTGTGCGGGAGCAGGGGGTCCCCTGAGCTGAACCGCATTGATTTCTGCCTCAGAGACCCCCTGCTTCCCGAGTTACAGGCCCCGGTATGGGGCATCGGGTGCCAGTGTCGCCGCCATCTTTATAGCGTCCAAAACGCGACGTGGGCTCTATAAAGATGGCGGCGACAATGGCCTCCGATGCCCCAAACCGGGGCCTGTAACTCGGGAAGCAGGGGGTCCCTGAGGCATAAATCAATGCGGTTCAGCTCAGGGGACCCCCTGCTCCCGCACACTATTAATAAAAATACATTAAAGCAGCTTTATTACCTTAGCGGCTAACCGCTAAGGAAATGAAGGGGTTAAGGCACAATAGCATGTTTATTGGGGGACAATTGCTTGTATTGCTGTGTTGAAAATGATTTGGGATATGCTGCTATGAATAAATGTGTGTGTAATGTATTTTAGAATTAGATAGATGTAATTTTTGGTCTTGTATGGTTTACTTTAGGTTAGGGTGAGGCTTGCTTTTGTATTTTGTGTTCTTTTTGGTACTTATATTTTGTCTGATGGTAACTTGTTCGGTTTAATAATAGAAATAGTTAATTGTTTAATTGTTATGGATGGAATTTAAATTGTTTAGTGATTTGATTAATGAATGCTAATTGATTTATGGTGACTTGATTGGTTTAAAAAGTATACTTGTTTGGATGTATTGGTATTTTGTTTGGAATATGTTATTGTTAACATTCATTGGCAGAGTGTACATGGTGCATAGATTGTATGCATCATGTATACAATGTAAATGCAATGTTTTGATTGACATTTGAGGCTTTTGATTGGAAGATGAGTCTGGATTTTTTTTAGGAAATATGATTTTATTGTACTGTGTCTGTATGGAGAAGTGGTATTTGTAGTAGAGCATGTTTTTGATAACCCTTCTACATTTATTTGTATATTGCTTCATCATGTGTGTATATATATATATATATATATATATATATATATATATATATATATATATATATATATATAGTTGCATGATGAAGCCACTGTACAAAAGAATGGATGAAGGGTGGGTATCGGGCCAGGGTGGTTTAACCCCTTAATTACCTTTGCGGCTATTATCCGATAAGGTGATTAAGGGGTTAATTGATTTCTGAATGTAATTGCAATGTATTGGCTATGTATTTTGTTGGTAACGGAGGACAAGGATTTTGCTGGCGACGGGGGCTTCTCATTGATGAGGTCAGTAGAACTTTATTTATGTTATTATGCTAGTTAATGTGTTTAATAATGGGCAAATAATGTATTATCCATATCTTTATAATAGTTATTTGGCACATTATTGTACTGTATGTGTTGGGGGGGGGGGGGGGGTGGATGTATGTATTGAATGTATAGGTCATGTTTATTTTTTTTACACACAGGGTTGGTTCCTTTGGTCTGCGAGAGACCTCTGGAGACCACCTGAGGTATCCTCGGGCTTTTCACGGGTATCAGGCTGCGTGGTCCACGGGGGACACCTGCGGGGAAGAACCGGTGGCCCCACATCTGTGGGGGCACTGCAGACCCGTAGTGCCCACCCGTGGGTCCCCAGACCCTTGTGTGAACCACCCGATGCCCCTCAGACACCTGTGGGTCTGACCCGGGGCTCCCAGACATCCGCAGGCCTACCGTAGGGACCCAATTGTGGCCCACAGTGACCCGCGGAGACCACCTGGTGGGCCATGGCGCCTGGCAGGACCCACCAACAGGCCTCCAGAACCTGTATGAAATAAGTTGCTCGTAACCTGTAGGTCTGTGAGGTGACCCGTCAGGCCCACCGGGGACTCACGTGGGCCTGGGGTATGAACCCTGTATGTAAAAGAATAAATCATGTATTTATGGGGGGCACAGGCGGTGGGTTATGTATTTAATAAATAGAATGATGTTTATTGTGGGGCTGTGTATTGTTTTTATTGTGGGTACTGGGGGTGGGGGGAGGGGGTATTGGCCCCAAGGGTATGTGGGTAGGCCTCCCGGCTGGTTAGTGGGTGAGGGTGGTTAGGCCTCACGGGGTGGGGGGGTTAGTGGAGGAGGGTATGTAGGCCTCCTGAGGTGAGGGTGGGTTAACCCCTTAATGCCTGTAGCAGTTAATAACCGCTATGTGATTAAGGGGTTAGGGGACATTACATTGGATGTTTTTTGGATGTTTTTATTCTTGTGTATGTTTTGCAGCATCGGAGGGGGCATGGGCAGGATGAAGATGAGGATGAAGACGGCCTTCATCGTGGGTGCCTGTAAAAGGTATGTGTAATATATATTGACGGTATTTATTGAAAGTTATATGTATTTACAATGGGCAAATGCATTATTATCCATATGTGGATAATAGTAATTTTGCCCATTACTGTATTGTATGTGTGAGGGGGTGTATTTAGTTATTAATATTGTTTATTATTTATGGAGGCGCAACATTGTTACCGCAGGGCCGCGGGTACACCGGGACTCCCGCGGGGACCCCCGCACTCCCGTGGGGACCCCCGCTTGGTGAGCCGGGGACACCCGCCGGCCTGTTGTATTGGTGTTGCGCATGCAAAAAGGTAAACAAAGAATTTTGTCTAAGTCCTGCTTTTTTTATCACCAGCCTTTAGCTGGTGAGCTTTATTCAGCGCAACTTTCAAGTACGATCAGTTTGCGTTGCTTAGTGAATCCCGTAGAAGGGCAGGATTCAGCGCAAACAGCTGATCGTACGAGCAAAGTTGGACTTTGAAACAATTTCAAGAAAAAGTCAGTTTTAGAGCGCAAAGTGCCTCTTTGCGCGGCATAGTGAATACCGCTCGGCGGAACTTCATGTTCTAAGAGCACTTTGTGCTCTTAAAATGACTTATCACAGCTTAGTGCATAGCCCCCTCAGTCTCTCCAAACTAGCTGCCTTTTTGAAAATAATTATCAATGAGGGATACCTCAAAGCCCTTCTGAACATATTTGTCCTTTAATAGACTTGATTGTGTAACAAAATCTAGGTCGGTTGATCAATTGTGTCTCAACCGACTGAATTGGCTAAACGGAATATTTGTTTTTTTTTTCAACTTTCTGTTTATTATTTTTCAGGAAGGCGTTCCCATTCTCTTCCTGAATCCCTCTGTCAAACGGTCACCACCAACTCTCGGTGCTGTGACTCTCCCACTTATTGAGGTGTTGAAGCTTCAGCTTCAACCTAGTACCCTATAGGGGGGGCTACCATCAGTCTTCTGTGTCCGCTCTGTCGCCTTTTCTGTGCATCCAAGGAGAACTCATTTCGTCCTATTAAAGCCAGATGGTGGCATTGCTCAGCCCTGGGATATCCGTCTGGGCTGCCAAGGCAGCCAGACCTTTTGAAAATTTTGAGCCAGTGTCGTTAAACAGACGCGTTAACTTTTCCATCTGGCATGCAAACCAAATTCGATTTCTAATTTTGTCTATTGATGGAATTGCGTTCTGGTTCCATAATGCTGCGGTCTCGCACCGCATAGCTGTTGCAAAATGTGCTATTAATTTGTTCCCCGTTCTCGAGACTTCGTCTGTGGGTTTGTTTAGGAGGAACAGCCACGGGTCTAGATGAATTTGGAGGCCCAAGATCCTCTGCAGCCAATCTCGGATCTGTTGCCAAACTGGCATAAGCTTCGGGCATGACCACAGCATGTGCACCAGATCACCTCTTTCCCCGCACTGCCGTGGGCAGAGCGTGGAAGCGCCTTTGATAAATTTAGCTAATCTGACTGGGGTGAGATACCACCTCAACAATACCTTATATGAGTTCTCCTTCAATGTCGTGCAGATAGAGCAACTGGCAGCAGCTTTGAATATTTCAGTCCAGTCTTCGTCTTCTAGTGTTTCATGTAGGTCCGACTCCCATTGACTCATGAATCTGGGTCTGATTGTGTCGTCATTGTCAGTACCGACCACATTTCTGTACAGAGTGGAGATCAGTCCCCGTGTGTCGGTGCCCCGCACGCAGAGCCTTTCAAAATTCGTTAAAGGTGGTCTCACTGTGTGTTTGTTGTAAAATGCCCGGACCTGGAGGTATCTAATAAATTCTGTGTTAGGCATGCCTGTTTCTGACTTCAATTGGTCGAATGATTTAATAGTGTTTCCGCCCTCCAGGTCTTTTAATCTATGGACCCCTAATTGTCGCCAGAGCGGAAAATTCTTCCCCTCTAGTCCAGGAGCAAAATCCGGGTTACTATAAAGAGGGGCCATTAATGTGTGTTTAGAGGTCAATGAGCAACTATATTTGGACACCTCCTAGACCGCAAGTGAGTTGAGCACTGATGTCAAAGGCTCTTTTATATCTTTTATATCTTTTATTCTTTTTTTCGGGTACCAGATTAGATCCCTGAGCTCCAGTGGGGAGCACAACTCCCTATCCAGTGACACCCACCTTCGCAGCTCTGGGTCTCCATGCCATTGCGTAATTTGGCACAACTGCGCTGCCTTATAATAGGACAACAAGCATGGCACTGCCAGTCCTCCTTAGATTTCTGCATAATTGCTGCCTTTATCCGTTTTTTTTGCCTTTCCATATAAATGTTGTTTTCGAATTTTGTAAATCTTTGATCTCGTATCTTACCACGGGTATCGGGAGAGTTTGAAACAAGTACAGTATCCGGGGGAGAATGTTCATCTTAACATTGTAAATTCTGCCTAGCCATGAAATACCATATGCTGACCAGTCTCTCAATTCCTTTTTCAGAGTCCTTGCTAGACTGGGATAATTTGCTTGATATAGGGAGGCTATCGTTTTTGTGATATTCACCCCTAGGTATTTGATGGACTTGGACCGCCATTTAAACTCAAAATTGAGTTCTAATAGTTTTTGCATCTCGTCAGGGATGTTCAAGCTCATCGCCTCAGTCTTCTTCTGGTTGATCTTGAAACCTGAGATCTGGTTGAACTGCCCCAAGAGCACAAACAGGTTGGGGAGGGAGGTGAGCGGTTTAGTAATTGTCAGGATAATGTCGTCTGCATATAACGCTAACTTGTGCTCCTGTGAATTAATTTGGACCCCCGTTATGTCTCTATTACTACGTATGTGTGCTGCTAGTGGTTCGATGCATAAGGCAAAGAGCAAGGGCGAAAGCGGGCACCCCTGCCTCGTCCCACTTTTGATTGGAAACAACTCGGATGGGATGCCCTGGTGGAGGACCCTCGCTGCTGGAGCTGTGTATAATGCTTTTATCGCCCTTAAGATCTTTTCCCCAAATCCATATGCCCCAAGCGTGGTCTCCAGGTATGGCCAGTCGATCCTGTCAAAGGCTTTCTCCGCGTCCAGGCTTAACACCAATCTCCGAACCTTGCTGGCATTGACAAAGTCAATTATATCTATTACCCTTCGGGTATTATCGGCCGCTTGTCTATCTCTAATAAAGCCAACATGTCCGGATGGATCAGCCTAGGCAGGACAACACTTAATCGGTTGGCCAGTAATATAGAATAAATTTTAACATCCGAATTTATCAACGATATCGGCCTATAACTTTGGCAATTTGTGGGATCTTTGTCCTTTTTGTGAATCAAGGAGATTGATGCCAGGAGCATATGATCTGAGAAGGGCTCTCCCGCCAGGACCCCGTTAAATAACCGGAGCATGTGTGGAGCTAGTATTCCTATAATTTTTTTATAGTACAGATTAGAGAACCCGTCTGGGCCCGGAGCCTTGGAAGACTTTAAGTTTTTGACTACCGCTGTCAACTCTTCCCGTGTGAAATCACCCTGTATCGCCTCCCACTCCAACCTGCCCAACTGTGGCAGTGCAGCATCTGCTAGGAACTCCTGCAGTATGCCCCTTGTATTTACATTATGAACCACCTTCTCCCCATTGTACAACTGAGCGTAATATTGTTTAAACTCTTCCACTATAACTTTGGGGTTAGAGGATATCTCCCCAGACTTGGTTCTAATTGCTTGTATATTGTAATTTGGTTGTCTATTGCGGAGTCGGTTGGCTAACATTGTGTCCGGCTTGTTGGCTTTCTCATAAAATTTTCTATGTGTCCAACTCAAGTCCTTCTCGGCCCTGGAAGGGAGGAGGAGGTTAAGCTCAGTCCTTACATCCTTCAACTCCTTTAGGGTATCTCCTCTGCCTGATCGGCTATATAGTGCAGAGAGCTCATGTAACCTCCGATATAATTGTACCAATTTGGCATCCCTCTGTTTTTTCCTTTTCGCTGCTATGCTTATCAGCACCCCCCTCATCGTGGCTTTGTGAGCCTCCCACAAAATTGCCTAATCTCCTCCTTGACAACTTTCTCTAGTTCTGGTATCTTAATCAGTGATTCATTAAGTTTCCAGTTTGCTCCAGGGCTAGTAGGCCTAATTTGTGTGCATCTCAGCTCTATTGATGCATGATCTGACCACGTAATGTCGTGTATTTTGGAGTCGGATATCTGTGGGACCATTCTACTGGACACAAAAAAGTGGTCGATCCTGCTGTAGCTGTCATGGGGGTATGAGTAAAAAGTATAGCTCCGCTTGTCAGGGTGCTGTTCCCTCCAGGTGTCAATCAGGCTCCCTCGTCTGAGGCCCTCCAGCAATGGCCCATTTCCTGCCTGTCTGGATTTTTGCTGCTGTGGTGATCTATCTAACCGGGGGTCTATCGTTTTGTTAAAATCCCCTGCCAGGATTATATTCCCCTCTGCCCATCTTTGCAATGTCTGGAAAAACTCATCAAAGAACTGCGGCTCGTTCTCGCAGGGCGCATATACACAGGCTAACGTTACTCTACACTGCTGTAGGAGTCCTACCAAGATAAGATATCTCCCCTTGCTGTCCCGCTTTACTCTCTCCATCTGGAAAAGGAATTTGTTATTGAATACTATAGCTACTCCTTTCTTTTTTTCCTTGGCGGAGGCCAGGAAAAACTGCCTATAACTTTATCGAAGAATCTGGGGCTGCTGTGCGTACTAAAGTGTGTCTCCTGGAGGAAAACTCAGAGAAGGCAACTTTACGCTTCTTTGGGCTGTTAAACCCTTTAATATTTTGGGAGATAAGTGTTACTGCCATACTTGTGTGTTATGTGGGTAGCTGTACAAGAAGTGGAGCAGGTGCTTACCCGAGGGGTGTAGCTCTCGCTGGTGATGCTGTCCTTGTTGGTGACATACATTAGGATTCACTCCTTCTCTGAGGGGGTCTGATACATGGAGGGAAGGAAACACGAGGGAAAAGCAAGGAAAACAACAAACATATATACACACAAACAGAACCTTGGTGGTCACTAAGGACCCCAGGGTTAATGCCCGGAAGTAACTCTGCCCCACTGGACCCTCCTCCCTCCAAGTCTAGACCCATGGTCTCTCCCGCTGACCATGAATTTCCGGGACTTTTACAGGGGTGCGGGTTGAACCTACATCCCTGTCACAGAAGCGCATGCCTGCGGGCAGGATCGGTGGTAGTCTCCTGACCACCCGCCGGCAGCTACTGTCATTTTGCAAGCTAACTTCCTTAAAACTCTAGGGTATCTCACTTAATATGAACCTTGGTATGCCCAAACTATTCTCCCCAGGGTGTAAATCTAAATCCTGAAGCTAATTACAGTAAACTCCCTCCTGCTCTGGCAACTACTTTGGAGCCTGTGGTGCTCCCCTTTAGCGCATTCTATCTCCCTCTCCCCCCCCCCTCTATTTTCGTGTCCCCCCCCCATGACCTCAACTAATCCGGACCCCCCCCTCTTTCCCTTTCCTTCTAGCAGCGGGCTCCTCTCCCCCCCTGATGAGCTCAAGGTCCCCTATCTTGATTCCCTCTCTGCCCTCTCGCTCTCTGTCCTACCCTTTCTTGAACGCTCCCCTCTCTCCTCTCCTCCCCTTCGCCTCTTCTTCCCGCCGGTGCTATTTAATCTTTATCTTCCCTCCCCGGCAGCAGAGTTTGCGTACCCCTGCCGGGGAGTGCCATGTCACTTCCGGCGCCGCACATCCGGTAGACCGTCATCTCCTCGTCTGAGTCATCCGGGTCTCTGCTGTTCCGCGAGATCTCGTCTGCTGACGTCAGCAGTGTCTCTTCAGTCGGAGGCTGGACATGGGCGGAAACGAATGCAGCTGAGGGCGGGCTCCCTCCGCTCACCATTCGGTCCCGCCGAAACTGCTGCCGCCATGGATTCTGCCGCGCTTTCCCTTCTTCTTCCTCAGATGAGTAACGCGTCACCATTTTGAGAGGTTTTTATTACAGCTTTCGGCGCTTGATGCAGGGGGCCCATTCTACTCCAGCTGAACCCGCAGATCCATGGAGGGAGCTAGGGCAGGACAGCCATCATCACACCACAGGGCAGGCAATGTCACCAACTTTTAGAGCAACTTTGAAACCAAAACTTTAGGCAGCATTTCAACGCAGCTGTCTCTTTAAGGGTCACTGTCCCTCTCAAGCTCTCTCATTTCGCCTCTCAGCCGACGTGGGCACAGTGTCCCAGTCTGCTGGACGTGGAGGACGTGCCTCTGGGCTACCCGGGTTGGTGGCTATAGCAGCTATTCCCAATTATTTTAGGAAAGCTGTTCCCTCTGATAGGTGTTTTAGGGCATGGGGGCGGCCATTCTTCACCACTACGAGGGCAAACGGGAAGGCCCATCTATATCTAAAGTCCTTGTCCCGCAACACTCTTGTGATAGGCTGCAAAGCCCTCCGTCTCGCCAGAGTTATAGGGGATATGTCCTGGAATACTGCCATGGTTATTCCTTCATAAGTCACTGTTGGAGTTGCACGTGTGATTTTGCAGATCTCCTCCTTGGTCTTGTAGTGGTGTAAACTGAGGATCACATCTCTTGGTGGGTTATTAGGCATTGGGCACGACCTCAGGGCGCGATGGCAGTGATCCATTAACAATTCAGCCTCTGACTTGCCTGGCATAATGGTGTTCATCCACCGGCTTATCAGGACTTCAGGATCCAGAATCTCTTCAGGGATCCCCCTTATGCGTAAGTTATTTCGCCGGTCCCTATTTTCGCCGTCCTCCTACCGGTCTTCCAATTCTGCCACTCTGGCTTCTAGTTCCCCCATCCTCTTATTGGTTTCTAGATGGCACCTTGAGCTTTCCTCCATTTATTCCTCCAGCTCGTTTGTGCGCGTGCCGATCTGTAAAATGTCTTTCCGGAGGCTCTCCACTTCTCCTCTGAAGAAAGTCTTGAGGTCCGTTAGAAGCCGGGCTATCTCTTTTTTTATTATCCCTGAGTGCTCCGCCGAGGTCCCCTCCATCTCCGGAGCGGAATCAGAGTCGGAGACCGCCGAGTTCTCTCCCTGCCGGGCCTTTCCTGAACCCGTGAAGTAGGAGCGCACGTCTGTTTTGCACTTGTTTTTTTGCCTTGTCGTCGCCATTACCCCTTGTGTGTGGTATGATAATGATCTGTGAACCACCCGATGCCCCTCAGACACCTGTGGGTCTGACCCGGGGCTCCCAGACATCCGCAGGCCTACCGTAGGGACCCAATTGTGGCCCACAGTGACCCGCGGAGACCACCTGGTGGGCCATGGCGCCTGGCAGGACCCACCAACAGGCCTCCAGAACCTGTATGAAATAAGTTGCTCGTAACCTGTAGGTCTGTGAGGTGACCCGTCAGGCCCACCGGGGACTCACGTGGGCCTGGGGTATGAACCCTGTATGTAAAAGAATAAATCATGTATTTATGGGGGGCACAGGCGGTGGGTTATGTATTTAATAAATAGAATGATGTTTATTGTGGGGCTGTGTATTGTTTTTATTGTGGGTACTGGGGGTGGGGGGAGGGGGTATTGGCCCCAAGGGTATGTGGGTAGGCCTCCCGGCTGGTTAGTGGGTGAGGGTGGTTAGGCCTCACGGGGTGGGGGGGTTAGTGGAGGAGGGTATGTAGGCCTCCTGAGGTGAGGGTGGGTTAACCCCTTAATGCCTGTAGCAGTTAATAACCGCTATGTGATTAAGGGGTTAGGGGACATTACATTGGATGTTTTTTGGATGTTTTTATTCTTGTGTATGTTTTGCAGCATCGGAGGGGGCATGGGCAGGATGAAGATGAGGATGAAGACGGCCTTCATCGTGGGTGCCTGTAAAAGGTATGTGTAATATATATTGACGATATTTATTGAAAGTTATATGTATTTACAATGGGCAAATGCATTATTATCCATATGTGGATAATAGTAATTTTGCCCATTACTGTATTGTATGTGTGAGGGGGTGTATTTAGTTATTAATATTGTTTATTATTTATGGAGGCGCAACATTGTTACCGCAGGGCCGCGGGTACACCGGGACTCCCGCGGGGACCCCCGCACTCCCGTGGGGACCCCCGCTTGGTGAGCCGGGGACACCCGCCGGCCTGTTGTATTGGTGTTGCGCATGCAAAAAGGTAAACAAAGAATTTTGTCTAAGTCCTGCTTTTTTTATCACCAGCCTTTAGCTGGTGAGCTTTATTCAGCGCAACTTTCAAGTACGATCAGTTTGCGTTGCTTAGTGAATCCCGTAGAAGGGCAGGATTCAGCGCAAACAGCTGATCGTACGAGCAAAGTTGGACTTTGAAACAATTTCAAGAAAAAGTCAGTTTTAGAGCGCAAAGTGCCTCTTTGCGCGGCATAGTGAATACCGCTCGGCGGAACTTCATGAACCCGTGAAGTAGGAGCGCACGTCTGTTTTGCGCTTGTTTTTTTGCCTTGTCGTCGCCATTACCCCTTGTGTGTGGTATGATAATGATCTGTGGGGGTTCGCAACCGCGGCGCTGTGCTTGGGACTCGGGAAGTTTTATTGAAAATGCCTTTAATTAGCTTTTGGTGCCGGTGGGTAGCGAAGCCTTTGAATTACACCTCCATTACCATACCCGCCGCGCATGCGCCCCCTAAACGGAATATTTTTAAGCCAGCTCCGATGGGGATTACTTTTGGCATGGAGGTAGCTCATATATATATATGGAGTGTTTTTGTCACTTTTTTTACTCACCATAACTTAACTCAGTATATATATATATATATATATATATATATATATATATATATATATATATATATATATATATATATATATATATATTGAGAATAGAAAATTATGGACAGCGCCCGTGATAGCAAACACCCAAATTGCTGATTGACCAAAATACTGCACCCAGCACAGATGCCTGTGAACAAACAATGTGAAAATGTTAAATGGTATATACTATGGCGGTGGATATAAAATAAGAACATATATAAAATACACAAAAATAATAAGAGTGTGCAATGAATAAAAAAAACATATATAAAAAAATGACATAAAAATTAATGAAAATTGTGAAAGTTGTGGAAAAAAAATTTCTGTTCAAAAAATTGCCAAGATAAAAAAAAAAGAGATAAAATGTCCTGTGTCTACAATATAAATGACCTTATTGGAAAATTGTGGTCCGGGCTGCTTCTTCCTTGGGGTCAACAACCTCCCAGCAGATACTAGAAAAAAAGAAAGAGGAAAAGCGCCCGATCCATGTGTAAAATCCAATGATAAAGGTTTTAATGACACGAACAAAGACAAATGCACACTCACACTTTGCCAATAAAATAAGAGCGTTGTATGGGACAAGCCCATGCGCCAAGATGTATCAGACTGTGGTAAGTTCGTTCCGTCTCGCTGCATGAACTGTAAGACTTCGCTGCTGCTGGTGTCACCGTCTCAGCGTCTCTCCGGCAACCCGAATGAGCAGACACTAGCAAGGAAGTTCCCTGATCAATTCCTAAGACGAGCCGTGCTGAACAGGAACTACAGGCTGCCCCCTGACGAAGTCGCCGCAGTGTGATGAAACGCGTAGGGCTGTGACGTCATCGCGTTCGTGTTGGTGTACTTGGAGTCCCTGGCTTCCCTGCGCTCCGGCTGGCTGCAATTTTGAGTGCTGGCAACCACCATGTGAGGGAGAATAAGACGTGCAGACATCGGATGCCTCTATACCTTGCTGCCAACTCGAGATAGGAGTTCGTGGTGATCCTGGGCTGTTTACATCCACCCTGCTAATCCGGGACTCCCCCTACCATCGCAGATGACCACAAGAGATTTCTCTCCCACGAATGGTTCTATTTTAAATCCTGTAAGTGCACATTCTTATGGGTTGCTGATTTTTTAAATAAATGTACCTTATTTTTTTATTCAGTTACGTGCTATGGAGCTTGCGCTTTTGTTTGTTTTTTGACCATAGATTCCAAAAGTGGTTGGCTATACCACTCTCTTTAAAGCTGCAAATACACTCCCAGGATCTTCAATTGGGACTATTTTTCTCTCTGGATTTTTTTTTGAGTGGAACATTTATTTTTGGACTTTTTCCCTTGTTCACATATCACGTTATGATTTGTAGATATTATTAGGTTAAATTGTGGTTAATAATTCAATTTTACATTTATTAATTTTATTAATGTAATTTAATATCAGTGTTATTTTATATCCTCTTTAGCGCTACTTAATCTTTGTGTTGTTTATATATATATATATATATATATATATATATACAGACAAAAAACAACAGCGCAGATATAGACAATATGTTGAATATGGTTAAATAAAACCACACTCTCAGCCAATCAATCAATACAAGGTATATACCCTCACAATCTACTAACCCTACAGACTTGCAGCCAAGTTAGGTCTGCGGCTCCACAACGCCGCTGGAAATGTATTGCAAAGAGTGACCTAGGCGCACATATGCAGGGGAAGAGAAAAGAAAAAAGAGGAAAAAATCATAGGGCAGTATATCAATACAAACAGATAAGAATTCGGTGAGATATGCACTTACACTAGTAAGATCATTAAAGGCCTTTAATCCACTTAGAGACTCTCGAACTCAGCTCCTGTAGTTCGTCTGTTTCTTGGCTCCTGGATCTTTGGAGAGGCTTGTCTTTGAGGCTTCTTGCAGCAATCACGATGAGTCTGTTTTTAGCAGACTGTACCTTGGTGTGGATCTCAAATAAAGGGATGGGTAGGGAATAAAGGAGATAAAAGGAGAAACATATGTGTAAAACCTTTTAATAAAACATCTAAGGATAAAACAAAAGTATTTAACTCACATTCTATGAGTTAAAAACGGGCAGTAGAGAGTGTTTAGCGAGTCTCTCACACTCGTGATATAGAACGCCGACTTCCAGACCTCCTCACACCGGCAAGTGCTTCCGCATCAGGTGATCAGATCTCGTACGGCTCTCGCGAGATTTCCCTCTGTGTAATTCACTGCCAATGCTCCGTTCAGCTCCGTTCAGCTCACACTAGGAACAGTCTCTCGGCGTCACTCTCCCTGCTCCAATCACGCTGGGCCAGCGTGATTGGAGCAGGGAGAGTGACGCCGAGAGACTGTTCCTAGTGTGAGCTGAACGGAGCTGAACGGAGCATTGGCAGTGAATTACACAGAGGGAAATCTCGCGAGAGCCGTACGAGATCTGATCACCTGATGCGGAAGCACTTGCCGGTGTGAGGAGGTCTGGAAGTCGGCGTTCTATATCACGAGTGTGAGAGACTCGCTAAACACTCTCTACTGCCCGTTTTTAACTCATAGAATGTGAGTTAAATACTTTTGTTTTATCCTTAGATGTTTTATTAAAAGGTTTTACACATATGTTTCTCCTTTTATCTCCTTTATTCCCTACCCATCCCTTTACTTGAGATCCACACCAAGGTACAGTCTGCTAAAAACAGACTCATCGTGATTGCTGCAAGAAGCCTCAAAGACAAGCCTCTCCAAAGATCCAGGAGCCAAGAAACAGACGAACTACAGGAGCTGAGTTCGAGAGTCCCTAAGTGGATTAAAGGCCTTTAATGATCTTACTAGTGTAAGTGCATATCTCACCGAATTTTTATCTGTTTGTATTGATATACTGCCCTATGATTTTTTCCTCTTTTTTCTTTTCTCTTCCCCTGCATATGTGCGCCTAGGTCACTCTTTGCAATAAATATATATATATATATATATATATGTATATATATATGTGAAAGCACTGTATGCCTGTCTGCATCTTCCTGTGTCCCTACGGACAATCTGATTGCACCTTTGGCCTGTCACTCCGCCTCAGGCCATGCCCGCCCCCGCACACCTCTCATTGGTCAGCGGTCCGCCCCCGCACAACTCTCATTGGTCTGCGGCCAACACCACTGCCACACTGTCCCACCCCTCACTGACCTACACCACTGACACACTCTCCCACCACTCACTCACTGAGCTTTGGGAACGCTTGCCAGCACCTAACCCTCACTGCTCTGAGAGATTTGCACCTAACCCTCACTGCTCTGAGAGATTTGCACCTAACCCTCACTGCTCTGAGAGATTTGCACCTAACCCTGAGATTTGCACCTAACCCTCACTGCTCTGAGAGATTTGCACCTAACCCTGAGATTTGCACCTAACCCTCACTGCTCTGAGAGATTTGCACCTAACCCTCACTGCTCTGAGAGATTTGCACCTAACCCTGAGATTTGCACCTAACCCTCACTGCTCTCAACCCAGAAAACCCTGACCTCCTGCTACCACGACAGAACTGCACAATGAGGTACCAGTCTTATTGATTTCAGCACTGCAACATTCCACACCCTCACACAACACCACACACACACACCGCACGCTCACACCACCTCTTACGGCCTACACTGCCAACAAACCTCCCCTTCACCTCGCTGCACTGTCTCATCCTCACCTCTCCAACGGACACCGCACCCCCCCCGAGGCAGCAGCACTGTCTGATCCCCCCCCCACCCCCACACACACCCCCACACCCCCAAAACCCCCCACACACACACCCCCACGGCAACAGCGCTGTGTGATACTCACATCACCAACGGACACCGCACGTGGCCGCAGCTGAGGTCTGTGAGGTGCAGGGAGGCAGCCACCGTGATCGGCCAGAAGGGGGATACATCATCTGTCCCCCCCCATCCCCGTCCCCCCCGGGACAGCGCAACTCCGCGCCACTGACACCTTCCCCTACCTCTACTTCCGGCCGCCGACATCTTAGCCACTTGGCGCCGCGAGGGAGGAAGGGGGTCCTTCAGCCCGTCGCCATCTTGGCCACTCGACGCCACGAGGCAGCCTGCCTGGCCACTGCCTGTTCCCCCGCCAGGGAGGGTGGTGACTTGGAGCGCCGGGGAGGGGGGGGCATGTGCGGAGGGGGGGCATGTGCGGAGGGGGGGCATGTGCGTAGGGGGGGGCATGTGCGGAGGGGGGGGCATGTGCGGAGGGGGGGCATGTGCGGAGGGGGGGGCATGTGCGATGGGGGGGCATGTGCGGAGGGGGGGCATGTGCGGAGGGGGGGCATGTGCGGAGGGGGGGGTCATGTGCGGAGGGGGGGCATGTGCGGAGGGGGGGGCATGTGGGGAGGGGGGCATGTGGGAAGGGGGGTATTAACCCCACCAGCCCGCCACCATCTTGCCCACTCGGCGCCGCGAGGCAGCCTGCCTGGCCACTGCCTGTTTCCCCACCAGGGAGGGGCGTGACTTGGAGCGCCTAGGAGGGGGGGGGCATGTGGGGAGGGGGGTTTTAACCCCCCCAGCCCGCCGCCATCTTGGCCACTCGGCGCCGCGAGGCAGCCTGCCTGGCCACTGCCTGTTCCCCCGCCGGGGAGGGGGTGACTTGGAGCGCCGGGGAGGGGGGGGGGGGGACATGTGGGGAGGGGGGTTTTAACCCCCCAGCCCGCCGCCATCTTGGCCACTCGGCGCCGCGAGGCAGCCTTCCTGGCCACTGCCTGTTTCCCCACCAGGGAGGGGCGTGACTTGGAGCGCCTGGGAGGGGGGGGCATGTGGGGAGGGGGGTTTTAACCCCCCCAGCCCGCCGCCATCTTGGCCACTCGGCGCCGCGAGGCAGCCTGCCTGGCCACTGCCTGTTCCCCCGCCGGGGGGGGGTGACTTGGAGCGCCAGGGAGGGGGGGCATGTGGGGAGGGGGGTATTAACCCCCCCCTCCCGAGGCAACAGCGCTGTGTCATCCCAACATTAACCAACCCCCCCCCCCAGGCAACAGCACTGTGTGATCCCAACATTAACCCCCCCCCCCCCACCACCACCCTCCCCCCACAGGCAACAGCGCTGTGTGATCCCAACATTAACCCCCCCCAACCCCCCCCAGGCAACAGCGCTCTGTGATCCCAACATTAACCCCCCCCACCACCCCCCCCAGGCAACCGCGCTGTGTGATCCCAACATTAACCCGCCCCAACCCCCCCCCCCCGAGGCAACAGCGCTGTGTGATCCCAACATTAACCCCCCCAACCCCCCCCCCCGAGGCAACAGCGCTCTGTGATCCCAACATTAACCCCCCCCCCACCACCACCCCCCCAGACAACAGTGCTGTGTGATCCCAACATTAACCCCCCCCAGGAAACAGCGCTGTGTGATCCCAACATTAACCCCCCCCCCACCACCCCCCCCAGGCAACAGCGCTGTGTGATCCCAACATTAACCCCCCCACCCCCCCCCCCCAGGCAACAGCGCTGTGTGATCCCAACATTAACCCCCCCCAACCCCCCCCCCCCCGAGGCAACAGCGCTCTGTGATCCCAACATTAACCCCCCCCACCACCACCACCCCCAGACAACAGCGCTGTGTGATCCCAACATTACCCCCCCCCCCCAGGAAACAGCGCTGTGTGATCCCAACATTAACCCCCCCCACCACCCCCCCCCCAGGCAACAGCACTGTGTGATCCCAACATTAACCCCCCACCCCCCCCAGGCAACAGCGCTGTGTGATCCCAACATTAACCCCCCCCAACCCCCCCCGAGGCAACAGCGCTCTGTGATCCCAACATTAACCCCCCCCCCACCACCACCACCCCCCAGACAACAGCGCTGTGTGATCCCAACATTAACCCCCCCCCCCAGGCAACAGCGCTGTGTGATCCCAACATTAACCCCCCACTTCCCCCCCCCGAGGCAACAGCGCTGTGTGATCCCAACTTTTCACAAATATTACATAACATTCACATTAGCTTACAATTTTACAATATAACATTTACACATACTTATTCACACTTCACATCCCGGGCAACGCCGTGTCTCTCAGCTAGTATATATATATTACACACAAATATTTAAGTGTGCAGCCAAGGAAATCTCGGGCAGGTTTTTGAGATATGAAGCAGGCATCAAGTGATCTACCGTTGTCACATACTGCTAGCATCAATCAAGGGACCTCTTATTGTACATGGATGTGAGGTTAGTACCTAATCATAAGGTTACTGCTCTTGTTTTTTTGTAATAGCCGATGGGCATCTCAATTGAATACTATGGAGAATATGTGCAATATACTGTATGCAATAAATACTGTAACATTTTCTGGAAATGCTGTGAAGTTTGCCAAACCTGCAGACGTCTAAGAATGCTGATTTCTGTGTGAAAAAGCAAAGCTTAACTGGCACTTGCCTAAAATGGTACATGGCTATGCTTTGTTTCTCTACCCGGAGCCAAATATCAGGCGGGACATATATTCGTAGTGTTGCTTTTTTTCTGCTGTGTATTTTTTTATTTGCTTCTATCATTTGGCCTCTGCAGGCAAAAGCTTATCACACAGTGCCCCTGGTTCACTAGCACTGTCACACATTCTGGTAATGTACTGCATTAAACTCGCTCCCTTAATCCTGCTCAATTCCTGAAAGCCTCTGTCCTCTGCATGCTAAGAATAAGCCAAATCCAGCTCTCAGTCCTTGAGTGACCCCTTCATCACCAGAAAGGCCAACACTGTTCATTTTTTTCAGGGTATAGCTGCCATACAGTATAAGCAAAAAAAAAAGCACAAGTTTACATTTCATCAATATATAACAGTACATATGGGTCTGTGTAAATTTCGTTATTTATAAAATATTTTAACAGGAAAGAATACATCGAGAGTCCCCTCTCATTTTCAAAAATGCCCTGGGTACAAAATAATAAGTTGATGACATTAGAAGTTAATTATATCTTTATTCATGTGCAAGTGGGCATGGGAAAATCTGTTTAGATTTTAAGTAGCTATGCGTTTGTGTGTGTGTGGGTGTGTGTAACCCCTTTGAATGGAGACCTAAAGTTTATGGACAGGCTCTTGAGCCAGTGACTGTGAGCCCTTTTAGTGGTTTATGTGATTGGGTATGAGCAGGATGACCGACAGAGGAGGAGCCAATAGGAAGTTAGGAGGCAGGATGTCAGGAGATGAGTCAGAGCTGCTGCGGAAGGGAAAAGGGTAAAGAGTAGAGATCGGCGAAAGTTTTATGCGGATTTGTATCCGCCTTGGATCATGCAGTTTCTGCAAATCAGTTTTAAAAAGGGTGATTTGTCTTTCCGGATCTTTTTTTATCACTGCCAATCCAATCCGTGGATTCCACATTTCGTTGGAGGATTCTTAAAATTCTCCAATGGATTTACACTGAGAAACGGATTTTGAATGGAAAGCTCAGGAAATTCCAGGGAGCTAATTTTTACAGTTGGGCCCATCTCTGGTACAGAGTCCCTGGCACAAGCAGATCATGAGTATGAAGGAGTGAAGGAGTTAACTCACTCCTTCTGCAGGGATAAGGAAACTAAACACACTTGTGTCGGGTTTCCAGCCTGAGCTGCATCAAATTAACTTTTGATTGAGCAGGGTTTAAAAGACAGGAAGTAACTGTTTGTCAGAAGTTCCTGCTTCAGCAAGAGAGGAGGGTCACATAGGATTGCCCGTGACCCTGCTAAGATACAAACCCAGCACAGGCAGAGGTCGGATAAGGCAGCATGGTCGGGGTCACAGGCAGAGGTCGGAGGAATGCGGCATGTGGCATGGTCAGGGCCACAGGTAGAGGTCGGAGGCAGGCAGCAGATAGCGTGGTCAGTATTACAGGCAGAGGTCAGAGGCAGGTGGCAGATAGCATGGTCGGGATCACAGGCAGTGGTCGGAGGCAGGCGACAGATAGAGTGGTCGGTGTCACTGTCATGGGAGACTAGCGCTTTTAACACCTTAATGCCCTGATCCTTTGATTGAGTAAAGCAAGAGATAAAATAAATTGCGATTTATTTACAGAATGAACATACACAGCTTGATTTACAATTATAACGAAAAAATACACTTACTGCAACTGGGTCAAACGAAATAAAATGTTCCTAAAACGAAATGTTGCCAAAACAAGTCTCTAGCAGTAATTTCCCATGCGCGGGAGTTGCTCACAAAAATAGCCTGAAACCGTCCTCGGTCAGCAGCGCAACTTGCCGTTGCTGTAAACTCGACTGGAGCTGCTTCTTTCGTGATGAAACTTTAAAATCTTGAAACTTAGAAGTTTTTTGCATGAATCCTTAGATGGTTTGAAACAATTAAAGCATGATGACTCTTGTAACATGACGGAACTTAGATGGAACTGCATCCTGATGGGCTGCAGGGTTTTTTTATGCACTAAACTGGCCTATACTTAACCCATGCAGCCAATCAACTGCATGGGAAAAATTCCTTAACCCTATCATGATCTTGCCAGTACCTTTCAAACCTGGCAGAGGGGCCTCTCAGTCTGCTCTGGGCATGTGCCAAATTTGAACCTTGGCCGCTTAGTATATGAGGCCCGTCCCCCCTACCCGGCGCCGCTCAGTCTGGGCAGAGCAGAAATCAGCCAGGGTGGCTTTGAAATTATCTTCCTTGGTAACAAAAGATTTAACACCTCCTTATCCTTGCTAACAAATGGTTGACACCTCCATATCCTGGACTGCCTTTGAAACTGATCCTTTGAAGCTTAGTTGGCAGAGTAGCTCCCTCTGTTTTCTATGCAAATGGATTTTTATCCATACTGAATGACTTCCTCTGACCATTACTTTAATAAAAATCTAAACCTTGGAGGCGCATGCGCGAAGGATCGGAGTATGGAGGCATAAAAGACTAGCTCCGTCCCGCGCGATTAAAAGAGAACGTATAACACTACCTCAAAATAAAATCAGAGTTTCAAACACCTAACCGGAGCACTACTAACATCCCAGGATGGCGCCGAAGAAATCAGGGGGGCAAAAAAAACAAAAACTGGCGGATGTAAGGACATATTTCGGTGGAGCAGCTGAAAGCGCCCCACCAAGAGAAATGGCCGACACAGACAATGAAATGGAAGGAGACGATGAGGATACAAGTAATCAATCCCAACTCCCAGTCAGACGCTGCGACTTCGAGCGATTATATATGGACTTAAAAAAACTGCTCCAAGCAGATATTAAAGAGCTCAAACGTGAACACACAAAACTGGGGACACGCACAGACGACCTGGAAACTAAGGTGGATCTCACGATTAAAGCAGGGAGAAAAACAGATAAAAAAATGACTGACTTACAACAACAGATTGACGACCTCAAAGAACGACAAGAAGATGCAGAAAACCGCGATAGAAGAAACAACATTAGGATCCGCGGAGTCCCAGAAGAGATAGGAGACTGTGAGGCCTTTACCGAAAGATGGCTGGAGTCCCTCATGCCAGACAGCCCAAAAGAAAAACTCCTAATGGACCGATGTCACCGGGCCCTGCGATCGCGTCCGACACAGAACGAGCAGCCGAGGGATATAATTCTCAGGCTGCACTACTATTCTACACGTGAAGCTATACTGCGGTTAACAAGAGGAATGCCAGTAGTAGAATTTGAAGCCACGAAACTGCAAATATTTCAAGATTTATCTCCCCTTACCTTAGCGAGGCGTCGCACCCTGTTCCCTGTAACTAAAGTACTCCGGGAATCAAAAACACGCTACCGCTGGATGTTTCCGTTTGGACTCCAAGTCACGCAAAACGGGAGATCCCTTGTGCTAAAAAACATTGGAGAGGGCCCAGGTTTTCTGAAAGCACTCGGCCTACACAGCCCCCCGCTGGGAGCAGCAGAGGAAGAACCAACCCTGGAACCGGAATGGTCCGGCGGACCTTCCACTCCAAAACCAAAGCGCACGAAATGATGCATGTAATAAATCACAAGTGCATGTCACTTGAAATACGTTGTTCAGAGTTCTCCCAAGTTTACTGTTAAAACACCACGTTGTGCCAAGGGTGGTACTGAATAGAAGCAGACCTACACCCACATAGTGTCTGCAGACCCCAAGCGGACTACCTCCAACAAACCCCTAGAATAAAATCTAAATCTTCCCGTCATATCCACCCAAGAAAGAGCCAAGTTCCAGAAAAAGAACCCAAGAGACTCACTTTTTGATGTACGCCATGTGGGCAGGAGAAGATGGCTGACATGCTGGAGCTTCTTGCACCCCACCGTGAAGCGCACAGGTAGGAAATGGCCGACGCGCGGGAGCAGAGATCAGCACATCCTACACGAACCAGCCAAGGATCCAAAATGGCTGCCGCCGGAAACCGGAAGCGGATGGCACCAAACGGAAGGAGAGACACCCGCGCCATCTTGGAGGTGGCAGAGCTGCCCGGAGCGACCTCAGGCCGCGAAAGCCCCCACAGGCATGAGAGGACACCTAAAGGGCGCCGACTCATATACCTGACGCGAGTCGGGGATCCGACAGGCCCCGAACTAAGATACTATACTCAGCGCGGAGGCAGGGAGACACGGGAACTTAACAGAATAAAAGAGATAGCACCATGCCCACACATACTTAGATAGCGATACAAGAGGGAGCAGACGGCAAGGGCTATCACTCAGCTACGGATAGTCACTCCTAAGATGTCACACACACAAGGCCCCGCAGCACTGCTCATAAGAGGGATATACAGTGAAGGGAGCTAGGGAAGAGACACAGATACAACTATGAGAATAGTTGAAAGAACACTAGGGGTCTGCAACACAAGCGATAGGAGAGAAAAAGGCACAACATGAGTTGCAATTATAGGTTAATGTTACAGCTACTTACAGCTACACAGAAGTTGAAGTTACGGTCTAGATAGACCTACAGTTGGTAGTTCGCAAATGAGCGCGGGCCGGAGGGTAGGAGGGAGCTCTATACCCCGAGGTAGGCATGTGCCTTGGACAGGACCTGGGATGGAGGGTCTCCCGGAACCCTGTCAAAGTCCTTTGGGGAGGGAAGGAGGGTAGAGGCCCTAGGGGAAAGGGGCCACACTCCCCGAAGGCGCTGGACTCTATATCAGGACTGGGGAGTCTTGATGGGGAGCCCATGCTGTTTGGATATGTTCATTTAAACAGTGTTTTTTTTGTCATGTTATGTTTGTACCTACCCTCTTGTGTCTTGCCCTCCTCCCCCCCCCACCTCCCATCCCAGCGACTGCGGTCATCAATGAGGCGGAGGACACGGCCCTACCAGACCGAAAAAGGAGAAGGACTACGCAGAAGGAGCCCACCCAGATGTTACAAACCTCCGTAAAGCAGCCACCAGACGCAGATCCAAATGGGTAGAGAGATATGTTGCCTTTCCCATAATGTAAAGGGACTGAATCACCCAGCTAAACGTAAGTTAGCCTTTAAAGACTATAAGAGACATAGAGCTGACCTCCTCTTCCTTCAAGAGACCCACTTCTCCAAAAAAAGTTACCCCAAATATATAGACAAAGAGTACCCCACAATATATCTAGCCTCCGCCCTAACAAAAAAGGGAGGGGTGGCCATTATATTCCACATGAACATACTGTTTGAACTAGAAAAGAAAGTTATAGATCCTGAGGGCAGATACATTATCTTAATAGGCTCCATCCAGGGTCAAGCTATCACATTAGTCTCGCTGTACGCCCCATGCGAACAAGCAAAATAATTTTTTGCTCTTTTTTTTAGGCACTTACAGAGGGAAGCAAAGGGCCAAATCATATTAGCAGGCGACCTAAACAGAACGTTAAATTCAAAGCTAGATAGATGTACAGCCCCTAATCAGTCCAATAAACGAGACATACTAACAATCTCCCACGGACTCCGGGACTGTCAGCTAGTAGACATCTGGAGGGAGCAACATCCACAGACCAAGGACTATACTTTTTACTCCCACCCCCATGACAGATATAGCCGGATAGATTACTTCCTTGTATCCAACAGACTGGTCCCAATGGTCTCCCACACGGGCATACACGACATTTCGTGGTCAGACCATGCACCGATAGAGCTGCGGTGCGAACTACAGTTGCGGGACAGACCGGGAGCGAATTGGAGAATAAATGAACTACTGCTAAAAATCCCTAAATTTGATCTCGAAATTGCAGACAAAATCAGAGAATACTTTACAGAGAACGAGGGAAGTGTATCCTCACCTGCCACTTTGTGGGAGGCCCATAAAGCTACCCTCCGTGGATCTCTCATGTGCCTAGCTGCTAGACGCAAGAGAGAACAAGAGAGTCAGATCAAAGAACTGAAGGGGAAACTGGCCTCCCTGACAGCAATACATAAAACCTCAAAAAGCGAGGCAATCTTGACTCAGATCCAAGATACCAAAAAACAACTAAATTTAAAACTGACATCTCACGCTGAAAAAGAAATGAGCTGGACGAAACGCCGATTCTTCGAGAAAGCGAACAAGCCAGACACGCTCTTAGCGACTAAACTTCGAAACAAACAACCAAATTACCAAATACAATCAATTCGCACGCAGGGAGGGGAACTTACCTCTAATCCTGCGCGAATCGTAGAGGAATTTAAGCACTACTACGAGTCGCTGTACGATGGGGGTAAGGTTATCCACAATCAAAAAACAAACAAAAATCTCCGAGAATTCCTGAAAGAGGCAAATTTGCCCAAATTGAGCAGAGCGGAAAGAGAGGCACTACAGGCAGACTTCTCTTCCGACGAGTTGACGGATGTCGTAAAGTCTCTTAAGCCAGCCAAGGCGCCGGGCCCAGATGGATACTCCAACCTCTATTATAAAAAATACATAAAACTTCTAGCCCCATACTTATTGCAACTCTTTAATTCGGTATTGCAGGGAGCTTCCTTCCCGGCGCGGATGCTCCAGGCGTCTATTTCACTGATCTACAAAGCTGGAAAGGACCCGGCAGACTGTAAGAGCTACCGGCCCATCTCTTTAATTAATACAGACATTAAAATTTTCTCAAAACTCATAGCTAATAGAGTGGGTATCGTCCTTCCAAAGCTGATACATCCAGATCAGGTGGGGTTCATTAGCGGCAGACAGGCGGCAGACAACACCAGACGAATAATTGACGTTATCGATCTGGCCCAAAAGCAAAATATTCCTTCGATGGTGCTTAGTCTGGACGCTGAAAAAGCGTTTGATCGGATCGATTGGCCCTACCTGAAAGAGACGCTGGGGGCGTTTGGCTTCGGAGGAAGCTTATTGGAGGCCATCATGGCACTGTACGAGGGGCCGGCAGCTAGAGTGAGGCATCAGGGATTCCCTTCAGAGCTTTTTCAGATTCATAGTGGCACGAGACAGGGATGCCCGTTGTCCCCCTTGCTGTTCGCTCTATGTATAGAACCCTTGGCGGCACATATTAGGTCAAGCCCGGATGTCAAGGGCATAACTTTTAAAGAGCAATCACATAAGGTTGCCCTGTACGCAGATGATGTGATCCTGACATTATCGCAGCCTCTTACTTCTCTGCCCAATGTGTTCTCAATTCTGGGGAGATTCCATCAAATCTCGGGTTTCAAAATAAATCAGGCCAAATCAGAAGCTCTCAATCTCAATCTACCTAAATCAACTGAAAAACTAATTGGACTCAATTTCAATTTTAAATGGCAGCCCTCTATGATTAAATATTTAGGGGTTAACCTCACCAAAGATTATAAAACCTTATATAAGGCAAATTACCCACAGTTGTTCAAGACACTAAAGGAGGATCTACGGAGATGGGCAGAATATAGCATCTCGTGGATAGGCAAGATACAAAGCGTAAAAATGAATCTTCTCCCACGGGTGCTGTATCTCTTTCAGACCCTCCCGATTCCCCTGCCACGAGAAGAGATCCTCTCTTTACAGTCCGCGATAACAAAATTCATTTGGAATGAAAAAAGGCCCAGAATTAAACAAGATATCTTGAGGAGGCCGACCTCAAGAGGGGGGCTGGGCGTGCCGTGCTTGTTTGCTTACTACGAAGCAGCTCAATTAACGCAGATTCTGCAGTGGCACACAGACCCAACCCTTAGGAGATGGGTGGCACTGGAGAGGGAGTGCTGCACCCCGGTGGATCTGAAGAACCTGATATGGCTACCCAAGAGTAGTCATGTACGGATGTCCACACCACTGCAGGCCATGAGAAATTCCCTGAAGGTATGGGGGGCCACTAAATTTAGATGTTCTCTTACATCACAGCAGTCATTGATGACCCCCATATGGGGCAACCCGGATTTCGCTCCTGGTCTAGACAGCGCTCAGTTCACAAAGTGGAGACTAGCAGGCTACCTCCGATTGTATGATCTTGGCAGCAAGGGTGTAATTAAATCCTTCGCTCACGTAAAAGAGGAAAAAACATTCCGAATACTGAATTATTTAGATACCTACAGATAAGGGCCTTCTATGCCAAGACCCCAATTCGGCCACGGAGAACAAATTTCGAGCAGCTGTGCGCCAGACAAACGGACACACGGGCACTAACCTCTCGAATGTACAGGGAAGTGATTTGTCCGGAGACAACTGACACACCTAGACTTAATTATATGAGGCAGTGGGAAGCTGACTTAGGGGACACATTAGAGGACGACGATTGGGATAGGATCCTACAGGCAGCAGCAAAGAGCTCTATCTGTACCACGCTAAAGGAGAACGCCTATAAGGTCCTCATGCGTTGGTACTATACCCCAACAAAACTCTCGAAATTTGTCAGAGGCTACTCCCCGCTCTGCCCCAAACAGTGCGGGGAGAGAGCGGACATGCTCCACATGCTGTGGTCATGCGCAAAAGTGGCCCCGATTTGGGAGGAGGTACAGGAGTGGCTACAACGGCTGTTGGAGATCGAGGTCCCCTTGGATCCGTGGCTGTTCCTGTTAGGCCGGCGGGTTCAGGGGTTCTCGAACGCAACACACAGACTAGTGGCACATTTTTCCACTGCCACTAGATGCGAGATCGCAGCACTGTGGAAGCAACCACAGATTCCAATTATACCCAAAATCAGAAATCGAATTTGGTTCGTCTGCCGGATGGAACAGTTGACAAGTCTGGTCAACGACACCGGCACAAATTTTCTAAAAGTGTGGTCACCTTGGCTGACACAGACAGACATCCCGGGGGTTGACCTCACCAACATATTGCAATGATAGCTAGCAAAGGCGTTCTCCGGTGGCGAAACGGATCCTAGACACTAGGCCCTGAGGTAAGCAACATAAAAAGGGGAGATTTAGTTAAAGGATATTCCGAACTGGTAGAGGAAAATAGGCACACAGCCACATAAAGAGCTGCGATCCCGGACCTAATTAGGAAAGCCGAAACTAGCACAGACCAAAAACCGCCAGTGTCGCTCACCACCCCCCCCACCCCCTTCCTCCCCCCCCTTTCTCTCCTTTCCCCGGTTCCTTTGTTCGTCCGGTATGTCATGTCATGTTTTGTATGTTGTTTGGAGAAGAAGTATGAAAACACAGTGACGCATTGTAAGCCAATGGATTGTGTTAATATGTCTGTATTGCCTCACCTAATAAAATGAAAGTTTAAAAAAAAAAAAAAATCTAAACCTTGGGGACTTTTATTCATCAATTTGTTATATACAGTACATTTATAAAAATTGCGCTATAACCTTTTTAATGATTTTACCTGACCAGCGCTCACAGCAAATCTCAGCGTGCTAGGCCTTTCCTAGCAGGAGCTAGCTAAAATCTGCCAGCCCTATAGCAGGACTGAAACATTTAATTTCAAATACTGGGAAGGTGGACTCAGGCCCCCACCTGGTTAACTGCATATACCATTGCTGTGGATAGCACACAAATCCTCCCTTAAACTATAATAATACTCAGACAGCGATACAGTAAAGTTGCACTAAATTAATATTAGTTGTTTCGGAATGTTCTCAAACTTACAGAGTATCCACCCCATAGCGCACCCTGTCTGTGTATATCAGACAATCCCTCACAATGAGAGCAGCCATTTAAGTGAATGGTGTATTCGAGAAGGCCTAGACAGTAATAAAGCCTTTCTAATAAAGGGAATCCTTGACATGGACGATGTCACAAACATTTATTAAGTACCCCAAACATTTCCAGTGATACAGGGGCAGCCACCAGTATCCGATCACTTGCCTGGGTAAAAACTAAGGCATCTCAGTAAATGCCTCAACATTTCTGTGCGATTACTAATGGCCCATCGGATTAACACAGCAGGGGCCCCTGCAGTCCCATTCAGTTTGAATGGGACTGCAGGGACCCCACGCTGTGTTAATTCGATGGGCCATTAGTCTGGCTGCAGAAATCTCACAAATATGTTGCAGTTTATTGGGAGATTGCCCCAGATTTTCCAAGGCAAGTGATCTAATACTCGTGGCTGCATCTGTATATGCAGAGCAATGTACTTATTCTGGACTTTATGGGAGCATGACTAAAAGTTTGGAGTAGTTGGGAAGATAAAAACAAAAGAAAAGACAGTGCAAAACCTCATGGTGTAGAATTAAAAAATATATATTATGTGATAGCAGGTGAGTATCTCACGTACATCAATTTAGATTTTTAAAGCATGGCATGTTATGGACATGTTACCACTCTGCACTTCGATATCGCAACAGCACACGACAGTCAGACCGATCGATGAGGTAAGTTCCATTCTCTCACAAGATGCTGTCTCTGCAACTTCTGCTGGTGTGTGGGTCGCCAGGTAGAGAGGGGATATTGGTTTCAATCTGGAAGCGTTCTGTTCCTCGCTGGATGCGTATGTCCGGTATACAGCAGACTTCTGATGATGTCACCAGAGTTCCGTCGCGTGTTGTACCGGAAGGGGCTGAATGGAAATGTCCGTGAGGATATTGCCTCACAATAAACTTCAACGTCCAAAGATATAATCAAAGTGGCACTGGAACGCTCCTTTCAACGCGTTTCATTATAGAGTACCTTTGTCAGGGATCGGTCCAAAGTAATGTTCCACTTGATGAAAAAATCCAGAGAGGTAAAAGTCCCAAAGAAGATCCAGGGTGTATGTTGCAGCTTCAGATATAAGTGGTATAGCCAACCACTAGGAATCTAAGAAAAAAAAACAAACAGAAGTGCAAGCTCCATAGCATGTAACTGTTTAAACAATTGAGTACATTTATTAAAAAGAGCAGCCCAAAGGAAATGCACTTACAGGATTAAAAAAAGCAACCATACATGGGAGAGAAATCTCTGTGTGAAGACATCAACGGGGGTTGGGGAGTTCAAGATAGGCAGGTTGCACCTGATCAGCTCGTAGCCACAACCAACTCGCTGGCACCAAATCGCTATGCCTGTCAGTGCCTCCGCGTCCTCTTATGACCTGCGACCTTGCTACGGGACAAGGGTTAATACTCACACCCACAAGCGCTCCCACTTTTCGCCTCCGCAAAGGTCCGTCAAATGGACAATATCTTCTCTACAGGATCAAGGATCAATACACAACCCCCAAGCTGCCTCACTCTTCACCCTGCAAAGGTCCCTCAAATGAGTTCTACCTCTCCTCAATCTGTTCCAACATACCACCACTATGAACAGCACACAAGTGAGCACGTGACTTATATATGCAACCCGGGTTAATACACATGGCTACTCTAGCCTACTTTCTCCTCCTTTCTCCTCCTTTCTCCTCCTCCAGGAACCAGTGAGCTAATATTAACCCCTACTCAATTGCAAATCATATCTATCCATTGCCACCACCTGGGGATATGCAAATATGATAAAAGATATCAGACTAATATTTGCAAGGGCCTCAGGTCCCTGTTTATTATAGAAAAAACTATGCCCTTTAACACACCAAAATCAGTTGTAGTGTAAATTTCTCTCTCCATAGCGTGCACCAGTTAATTCAGAGCCCAAAGCATTACTTTTTAAATGTTTTAATATATATAAAATACAGTGCTAGGTTACAAAAAGGTATTACAAAAAAACATGCAGTTACAATACAAGGAAGAATAGCTTCTTAAAATAAAGAGATGAACATAAAAAAATATATATACTTTACCAAATGCCATAGCTTTTTCTCCAGAGAGGTCACTGGTAAGGGACAATGAAATAGCCCGTATCTGGTTTCAAATACTCCTCTGTGGACATCTGATTTTTATAATATTTACCCAGACTTAAATACAATTCTTTCCCATTGAACACAGCCTAAACCCAGCCCCTGTCATAAATCAGTGGTGAGATTGACAGAGTTAAACACCTCCCACGAAAGGATGTTTAAACTCCTATTCCATATCTAAATGTGCTCATAACTTCACTTCTATAATACTTAATCACACTTGAGCCACACATCAATACATTCAGACACTCATGGTGGACACAATGAGACTAAATATGAACATTTAAATCTTAACTTTAAGAGAAATATTAATATCTGTCTCCTAGTACATGCTAGACCTAATGTGTCTGTAATCATTATCTGCGACTTGATTCCACGGATACACATGTCATTTGTAGAATGTTCAGCAGAGGATGTCACATGATATTCTCATATTTAATACGTTCACTTTTTGTTTGATACCTTCTGTAGCCACGCCCCTGGCCATCCATACACCCCCTGCCGAGAAATACTTTGAAGCTCGGTCTCCTTTGTACAGACAGGTGTCACAGGGGCTATATTTTACACCCAAGTCTCCAGACATTGCCCTTATCTGGTCTCTACCAGCCATATACACTAGGCCTGCAAAAAGGTGTTAACATACAATAAATCCACACTTTGTACTTTTCACACCCAACTTCAATCAAGCCCCTTTGAAACCCCCACAGAGTTCTGAAAAGTAAAACCACGGATTTTGTATTTTAAACTCAAATTGTAGCTCATTAACCCTTACGCACCAGAGAGATTAAAATAACTAATAACTCATGACCTTATCTTGACATGGCCCATTGGTGCTGCGCATGTGGGCAGTGTTTTCCGCTGTATACACCACAGGCACCTTCGACAGTGGCGCTCTACTGACTCCCGAATTTTGGGCCAGAAAAAACAGTCTCTCACTAGGCCGAAGGTCTTGTCTATGCCCAGATGTCCATAGTCATAGATTCTCAAAATCCAGGAGGCAGCCCTGTACGCAGACGATATCCTCTTAATCATAACAAAACCCCTCACCACATTACCCAATCTATTCGATCTCCTGAGCAGATTTTCAAAGATATCTGGATTCAAAATTAACCAATCTAAATCGGAAGCACTTAACATTAACCTCCCCAGTCATATGAAAAAGCTGTTGAGGTTGAATTTTCAATTCAACTGGCAACAGAAATACATAAAGTACTTAGGAATCCACATCACCAGAGAGGCCAACCTCATTATAGTGCAAATTATCCCAACCTAATTCGGACCCTTAAACAAGAGCTATACAGATGGTCCTCCAAGAGGATATCATGGATCGGTAGGATACATAGTGTCAAGATGAACCTACTACCTCGTATCCTATACCTCTTCCAGACACTCCCTGTGCCACTTAAAATAAAGATATACTCTCGCTCCAAACGGAAATCTATAAATTTATCTGGGGTAGGAAAAAACCGAGAGTCAATCGCTCCAATATGAAAAGACCTGTTGTTGCTGGTGGTTTAGCAGTACCCTGTCTATTAACATATTACAAAGCGGCCCAATTAAGCCAAATTGTTCAATGGCACTCTAACCCACAATTGAAAAGGTGGGTAGAGCTGGAAAATGCTGCATGCTCCCCATTGGAACTTAGCAGCCTGATTTGGTTACCAAAAACGGTGATTAACCACAAAGAGATACCGCTCACCTTAATGGCCAACTCTCTATCGATCTGGGAGGCGACTAAAATGAAACATTCCCTGACATCTAGGCACTCGCTGATGTCCCCCATTTGGAATAATCCAGTGTTGACACCCGGCATGGCAGGGACCAGCATCCCGATTTGGAAACAAAAAGGCTATAAACGAATGAAAGACCTGGAGGGATACAACCAGAAAATTAAAAAATTCGATCATATTAGATTAGCAAAAGAAATACCTCACTCTGAATTCTTTAAATACCTCCAAGTCAGAGCATGTTATAACAAATTCGCCCCATACCCCCTTTAACAAAATTCGAAAAGCTCTGTCTGGCTGATACAGACACCAAGGGACTTATATCAACAATATACGGGGAAGTGGCCAGTTCTGCAGACCTAGGACAACAGATCCCCTCATACAGAACCAGATGGGAAACCGACCTAGGGGAAACTCTGGATGATGAGGAATGGAGCGCATCTACATAGCCTCTGCAAAAAGCTCCATATGTACCACACTAAAAAAGAACGCATATAAGGTCCTCATCAGTTGGTACCTCACCCCACTACAATTATCTAAATATATACCGGGATCCTCCCCACTGTGCCCCAAACAGTGCGGTGGATCAGCAGATCTGTTACACATGCTGTGATCTTGCCCAAAAAAATCCCCTATATGGGAAGAAATCAGAAATTGGATTCGGAGGGTTTTTGACCTCGCTATTCCTCCTGACCAGTGGCTGTTCCTTCTGAACAGACCGCTACCGGGCTTATCAAAAGCAAGTTCCAAGCTAATTGCACATTTTGCACTCGCAACAAGATGCGAGATCGCAGCATTGTGGAAACGCCCCGATATTCCAAACATCCCAAAGATTCGGAACCGCATTTGGTTTATCTGCCAGATGGAAAAGTTAACGAGTTTAGTTAACGACACTGGTGACAATTTCCTAAAAGTCTGGACGCCATGGCTGGCGCAGACAGATATCCCGGGGATCGAGAGTGCCACAATCTGGCATTAATATCAAGAGGTGCGTTCTCTTTTGGGAGGGTCGGAACAGGCAGCCACACATCCAAACAGACAGGCAGAGACCATAAACCATCTAGACTTGTCCAGAATCAAGATCTCCCCCCATCCCCACCTGCCCCTAACCGCCCCCCCCCCCTTTTTTTTTTTGCTATGATTTGACCCCTTTTATTACTTTTCTTAATATATGATTTCCCTATACGTTGTACGGCCGAGTAGGGATCGAAAAGTCGTACGACTTTACTGCATTTACACCATTGTACAAAGGATCCATATTGATGTATTTATATCTTATGTACACAGACTGTTATTTCAAACACAGATACTGTATTGTATAATACGCATGCATTTCTCAATAAAAGACAATTAAAAAAAAAAAATATACACATAGAACATTTAAGTGTAGAGGTGATAAACCAATTGGTGATATCAGTCAAGATCTTGGCTCTTATAGAAGGCCTACTTACAAACTGTAAGAAAATCAAAAGCAGTCTATAAGGGGGAGCAATCTCTCCCAAGTAGGTAAGGTCAAAGGCAGTACGTATTCAGTGGCAAACTCTCCAAAACAGGTCTGGTCAGCAGAATGCACAGTACTCAGAGGAAACGACCCCAATAGAGAGTGGAGAAAAAAACTACATAGCACAGATCAACTAAAAACAGTAATATTTATCTTTAAAATATAAATTGTTCACTTACAATAAGATAAATAAAAATGGGCTCATAACACCACAATGGTGTAACGGAGAAGTCGCACACCGCACCAGCTCACCGTCCTGCCCCCCACAGATGTCTGATGCTTCTGGGTCTGTCCACAGCTCTCAGTGTGTCGTCTTATCTCTGTCGCATCCCTGCGAATCTAAGCGTCTGATGTCACTGCCGATTCGGCTCTGGCGGTGTCTGAGCAGCTTGAGCTTGTCTCCTGTCAGCTCCAAAACAATAGGAAACTCCCACTCAAAGCGTTTCACCCCCTGGGGATTTGGCTTCGTCAGGAGTGACACTCCTGTCTACTATACATACTATATTTACTATATTTAAGACATTGTATGATTAGCACTTGAAGCATCTGCCATTACTGCCATTGGAGGGGAATGTCATGTGGGGCCTCAGTGATACCAGCTACCTATACCTGAGTATCTAGTAGTGGAATTGAAATTCCCAAGGAAGGTCACGGGAGTGTTGGGACCTCTGCAGGGGTTCCACTATTTTTGGTCAACTAGCCAAATGGTGCCAGATGGTGGGTGGAGACAACTATAGTCGGACACTGATCATTCACCCACTGTGTCTAAAAGCCTACCAAATGGTGAAGAAGAGAACCGGGCTCTGAATGATGGGCCAACAGGAGAAGTCAGATGGACAGGGAATCGTCAAGGGAGAGTACCCCCAACAGCATACAGAAAATATAAGGGAAGATAACTCTTTTTCAAAACTAGAAGGCTCTACAGTTAGGGTAGATAGAATAGTCCCCATCATGAAGGGCACTCAGTTGGACTATTGGTGATGAGTTGAGTACTGTTAGTACCAACGATGAAGATGAAAAGGTCAACAGTTGAAGTAAGGAACAGAACCGTCCATGATTTACTGATCAGAAGATGCACTGTAGTGTCCAATCTGTACAGTGCTGAAGTAATGGGTTACGCAGGGCAGTGTAAAAACTGGCCTGGATAAGCTGACCCCATAAATGTTTTACTTCAGAGATAGTACTGCCCCTGAATAATGTAAGAAGCAATGAGGAGAAGCTGGCCCAAAGGTCTGAACTATTCACCACACATGAGTGGGATATGGGACACACAAAGGGAGTGGAGCACCAGATACACCTCTATGATATCAGTCCCTTTAGAGAGATGTTTCTGAGATTAGCCCCAACTGATGTAGAAGACATGAGACAGAACTTACAGGAATTGATGGGGGCAGGTATAATATCAGAATCCATGAGCCTGTATACTTCCCCGATAGTGGTGACTCGGAAGAAGAGTGGCGCTATAAGGCAGTGCACCGACTATCGCACCCTGAACAAATGGACCACCCCTGACCAGTGCACTATGCCACACATAGAAGATGTACAGGACTGCCACACAGGAAGCAAGTGGTTCTTGGTTCTTGACCTGTCTAGTAGTTACTATCAGATACCCATGTGTGAGCACGACAAAAGCCAAGATGGATTTTATATACCCCCTGGGGTTCGATCAATTTAAATGTATGCCGCAAGGAATGTCTGGGGCTTCTGCCACATTCCAATGATTGATGTAACGAGTGATGGGGGACTTGTACCTACTGGAAGTGTCAGTATACCTAGATGACCTCATAGCATTTAGAAAGATGCTAGAAGAACACAAGTCTTGCCTAATGAAAGTACTTGACCGTTTGAGCGAGAGAGGGTTGAACTGGTCTTTGGACAAATGTCAATTCTGCCAAACTTCTATTACATATGTGGGTCATATTGTGTCCCATAAGGGAGTGGCCACTGACCCATCCATACTGGAGGCCATCGCATCTTGGCCATGAACCAAGCAGTTATCTGAACTAAGATTAATATTGGGGTTTTGTGACTGTTACCAGTGATTTGGGGACTATTTCTCGGCCATAGTACAGTCTCTGACCCAACTCACCAAAGGTTATCCACCGGTTCGTGGACACACTTCGGGCCTGGGTGCCAGCAGTCAGGACTATTTTAAAACAAACAAGGTTGATGACATGGTTCTTATTAGAAATGTAGGCATACTTTGAAAACAGAAGGTAGCAAATCGATGGAAATCGGAGCTCTGTCATACTGGAGAAACTGAATGGATTGCCAGTCTATAGAGTGAAACCTGAGAATGGACCTCAGTAATTTAAAACCCTCCACAGGAATAATTTACTGCCAATCAGCCAGTCTGTAAAAAGTACTCCAGTTATGAAACTGAGAGTAACAGACTAAATAGAGGACAAGACCCATCTTGTGACCCACCTAAATCTTTCACAAGGGAATAATGTGATGAATATTATGAACTCTAGTTATACCAACACTCTACGATACCCATCAACGCGGCCGGCAAGGAAACAGGATTTAGAAAGGGTTGCCAGCCCCGAACTGGACAATGAAGCAGAGGAATTTTTCCCCTTGAATTCCCCAGAGTGCAAGGACGAAATTGAGACTTGCCAAAAACCAGGTAGCTGTGATCAACACCCCATTTCCCTCAGGGCAGAGCACCAGTCTCCATTAGCATTAGGGCCCAGCGAGAGACAAGGCAGAGTGCTTCACGGATCCTTCCGCTTCGTCAGGGGTATAGTGGAACCGAAGCAGAAGGATCCGTGAAACACATAGGGTGGAGTTTGCCCTATTCCCACGCATGCACCAACCGAGTAGCATCTATGTGCACTCTATCCTAACAGCCATTTAGGACCTCCCGAGACATTACGTCACACCTGGACTAAACCTGTGTTTACCATCGCTTCTCGCGAGAGAAGCAAGCGGATATCTGGGACATCAGGAGTTAGCAAGCAAGTAGAGGGAAGCCAGCTAATCAATCGCTCAGTCAGTGAACCGGAGGATCCTTATTGTCATGGAACAGGAATACCCCTGTCTGCACTTCTGTTTCACCCCCCCCTTTTCCTCGCAGCTCTGCTTGCCAGCTTATTAGTGCCAGCTGTATGTGTTTGGTTCTACACACAAACACAGTGCTTGTGTGATAATACAGTGCCATTTCCTCCCTCCCAGCAGCTTGCTGTATTAGAGACGCAACATTATTGCTACATGTTGTAGCTCCCCCAGACACTCCTGTGAGTTGCCATAGCAGCCCCAGCCTTTCTCTCAAATGGGCTAGTCTGCTTTCTCCCCCTCTGCTCTGCCCACAGATGGTCTGTCCCCAGACTATCTTACTACCCAGCATACATTGCCATTTCCTTTCCACCATTCCTCTGGACTCGTGAGTACCTTGCTGTAACCCCTGTAATGGTACTGCAAGATTATCTTTTCACCTCTCTTTACTACTAAGCACACACAGAGATATTTAGACTTACACCTCTACACAAGAAACTGTTTTTACCTGCTTTCTCCGAATAAAGTAAGAAAAGAAACAGACCTTGTCGTGCTTGGAAAAGAGGGCCGAGTTGACACTATCTGAGCTAAGTCATCTTACACGTGACCCTCTGGCTTCCAGAATACTTATGCCCCAGCGGGTCTGGAGGGCACCATGCTTGGATTCCGTAAGTGGCTGTCGGCAGCGAGTGGCGATTTTCCTGTCATTCTAAAATATTCTATGCGCATTTCCTACTTGGGTCTATATTGGTTATTATTATTTGTTCACTTATGTTTTTGTGCACAGTTTGTTGGTTTATACAGTGTTGGCGCCATCTGGTAACATTTGTCACAAAAGACTTGTCGCATTATGTTGTCTCACCTCAGCCAGCCTTAAAGTGGGAATGAACCATTTCATTTCTAATACCGGGGAGGTGGACTCAGGTCCCCACCTGGGTAACTGCATATACCAGGGATTAAAGAGGGGTTATATATTTAACAGTGTATATTTCATTTGTGCAGTGTCATTAAAGAGGCAATGGCATTAGGGTTACTCAGACACTATAAGTGGCACCATTAACCCTTTTTCTTCCATGGGGCAGCAATACTGTACATTCCTCCTACACTAAAAAGTGTGTCCTTTCAAAATATTTGCGCCATTTGAGTCCCTTGTATAATGAATGTTGTATAACTTGTATTGGTCAGAGGTCTAATACCATTTATGTGGATTGTGTCAATGTGTTCTATAGTGCAGTTTCATGTGATTGAAAGACAATATTAAGTAAATCAGATTAAAGCAGCAAAACATGTGAAATCTTATATTTTATTTTAAATAAACCAGATCTGTAGTAATAGATAATAGTGATTTTTCTTTATTTTTTTAGTTAACTCAATGCTATTTTTAAGGAGTTTTAATAACTAAGCATCTTTTGATTTATAGAGCAGGTTTTAACAAGCAGTGCAAGATCTTTAATAATCAATGTTCCCTTAGTAATATCCGCTATACATTGTACTGTAGCTGCTAAATTACACTGACCGAGGGATTGATTAAAACGGAAATGGGGCCATTATGTTAGGCAATCTGGATTTTTACAGATTTATAACAGGAGCACCAAACGATTGCCATCTTAGGTAAGAATGTAGCATTATACTGTCACGGGAGACGAGGAACTTTTAACACTTTTACCAGGGATCACTAGCACCAGACGGGACAAAAAAGTTGAATAAAATGGGTTTATTCTGGAAAAGCCAGCAGACATAACATAATACACAAAACAGGGGAAATACACACCACCTGGGGGGAGTCGCTAGCCTCGACTAGGTGCAGGGTGCCTGCTTCAGGTAGGGTTACCCTGTTCGTTCCACATCCAGGAACATCACGTTACTATCTTCGGGATAGCTACCTGGCTTTCCCCACTGGAAAGGTCTTCGTTCTTGACTCAGAACTTGGACGCGTCTGTAGAACTTGTCCTCAGCCTGGCCGGGCTTCTGTGGCACCTCGATGCCAAGTGCTTTGCTGTTCCGAGCAAAGCACTTTTGAAAAGCCCACCACAGCCTCACCGGACCAAGTGCCAAGTTGATCTGCGCCTCCAGGCCTTGTCCTCCACTGGCCGGGCTTCTCTGGCACTTCCCTGCCAATCGCTCTGCTATTTCGAGCAGAGAACTTTTGAAAAGCTCACCATTCGCCTCACCGGAGCAAGCCTAGGAGTGTCTGGTACTCTGATCTGTCTGTCTCCTTACATAGCCCTTGCTGGTTATCTTTAACATGGTGCAAGGAGCAGCGACCATTCAGAGCACAGATTCTATGCCAGCAGCCATCACAAGCCGGAGGCTCATCCAGCTGCACCAATCAGAGGAGGGGGCGTGCTTAGGTGCTCAACACCTCCCTGTAATGACGAGGATGCTGGCAAGCGGGAAATATGAACTGGCCAATGGAAATCATGCCTATGAGCTGTGTCTCAGAAATGGCTTCCCCTTGCCAGCTCCTTACCGCCCACTGGGCAGGAGTCAGAGAGTCTGGAAAGAACAAAGGGTCTCACACACTCAGAGCCTTTCCACAGACTTGATCGCCGCTCTTTCCCGCATGTCATATGGCCCCACACCTAGCCGCTCCCAACCTCTGCCTTTGTTCCACAATCTCTATGCAGGCAACTCGGCTTATTGAATCACCGGAGCTGCCTCCATAGAGATGAATACACATTATCATACATTACATTTCTAAAACTTGGGCTCTAAAACTTGGTTGTAGAACTTGGCTTCTACAACTTGGTTCCAAAACATGGTTTTAAATCTTGTTGGCTTGCAATACATTACATACGCATACCCGGAAAACATGCATGTTTAGCAGGGACAATTACAGTACTAACCGGTAAAACCAGTCACAAACATTTTAGCCACATTTCTGTTCCTTTTGCCCCCCCAATATCCACTATTATAAACATAGTCCCAAGATGTACGTTTTCTACCTAGTTCCAAGGAAGGGGTCAAAACACACATATTCTACCCATCTTAGGAGCTCACATAGGTGGCCAGGGAATAATGGTTTTAAGGGGTTAGAACAAACACACTGTATCTGCCTTATAAGCAAACAATTTTGAGGGGTAGCTAGCCGGGCTTCACCTTTATTTTGTGAAGCCAGCCTCTCCTACCATGACATATACGTTGCCACATGCTTTACATACTAAAATAAGAAAAAAAAAGAAAGAAAAAAAAGGGGGCTATGTAGTATTGTTGAATTAACAAAAATTGATAGATGTTGGAAGACTTACTGTCCCCTGCACTGTGGATGACCAAGTAATAGTCCACAGCGCTGGGGACAGTGTCTGGTGCGATGGAGATGCAAGGGCTCCGTACTTCTCAATGGGTCCCCCTGTGCAATAATCATTTGGTGCTGTGACCGACACGGTCATGTGAATGCTGTTGGCAGCAGGACCAAAGCCAGTTAGTCTTGTTACAGCTGCATGTACAATAACAGAACAGGCCAAGAGATCCCTGCTCCAAGAAGCTTACAAATTAAGAGGTGGAAAGTGGAAGGAAACATTAGGATCATTTTGGGGGGAAGGAGGATTGTTTTATGAGGATGTGCTATGTGAGCTGGTCAGGAGTTCCGTCACAAAGAGGACATCAGGATACTGTTGATAGACCTCTATGAAGAAATTAGTTTTTAGGGAACATAGAAATGAGTGAAGTTTAGGGGAGAGTTGGACAGTGCAGAGTTGTAAGAGCCACATGAGTGGTGAAGTCTTGGAGGCAGGAGTAGGAGGAAGTTTTGAAGGGAGAGCAGTAGGTCATAGAGGAGAAAGAACATGTGGCATGTACCTAAAGATGAGGTGTGAAATGCAGGGAGGGGCGGTGTTGTGAAGAGCAATGTAAATGAGTACTAGGATTTAGAATTTGATGTATCCCATACATTGGCTATTTGAATATGTATCATTAGTAACCACTTCTATGGAAGTCTAACACATGGCTCAGGCTTAAAAATCGCTGTTAAAGCCCCTTGTTGCTGGGCCCTCTGTCAGAAAAATTTAAAAATAAAGAGTGCATAGTGCCCATATGCTGCCAAATATTTCTTAGTACAGTATTCTCTGAAAAATGGAATGCACAAAATATGGATTTCTCCAGTTATAACGATCGTGCTTCCTGAAATTGCGAGACTGATTTAACAAGGAGGAGAAGCAAGAAGGTGTAACCGGCGTTCTGCTGCTATTCTTTATGTCTGGGCAGTTTCTGTGCTGTGCTATGGATTTTCATTGCTGTATGGTAGAAATCTTTAGCTTGCTGTATCCTCAGCACATACATAATAATATTAAAATAAAAAGCATGAAATCTAAGGAGAGAATGGAGAAGATGGGGAGAGAAGGGAGAAAGGTGGCTCTTGCTACAGTCTGAGGTACGGTGCCAGGGGTGAAGAAGTAATGGTCAGATGCACATTTGCCTAGGCAAATGAAAAAGAGACCCCTATATAACTAGCACTCATTAAATTGATGTATGATATATACAAAATAAAACTTAACCTTTATTGGTTATCAAATTAATATATGTATGATTAGTGAGAACACTAAACACAGACAGACAACACTTAAGACAGCTGATCGCATGAACAGATAAAATGAGTATTAAACAAAATACACCCCAACCAAAATACTGTGGTTGGGATGGTTGACAGAGAGACTCAGTACCTATATATGTGACTGGCACCCTAAGACTGATTAAGGTAGTGTTGGAAAAGGTACATCGGTGTGGTGATTATATATATATATATATATATATATATATATATATATATATATATAGTAAAGATATTGTGTTATAGGTGAGAATAACACACCATGTACACCACTCCGACTGAATAGTCACAATGTAATATAATAACAGGCTGCAATAAAAGGAGGGTGGTTAGACAACGCCCCACTTAATAATTGTAATTTAGTTTTGGTATATGCTTAATATCAGATCATATATACCTAATGCAGCCTATAGCATGAATTCTTTAGGCTATAATCTTGCCAGATAATTATATTCACGTTATATTCAGAGAAAATTACATCTAAAACCAGTCATATAAAATAGTCCTTGTTAGCAACTAAATAAAAAGCCTGGAATAGTATCAGGATAGGCTACAATGTAGCTAGGTGTACAGAGTTCGTGAGTGGTAAGCTCAAAATCAATTATATTTGTTTCTAATGATGAAAACATCCACCACACAACCTCACAGGGGTATATAATGTAATCGAAAAACCAATGCCTGTTTGGAACAGTATATAGTAAATTAGATAGTTGTCACTTAAAGGTGAAGTCAAGTATTTATTGTATTGAACCATAAAGTCTTAACATGTAGTAATAGTTAAAGACTGCTGCTCCATTACTCTGTGATGGTATCAACTGCTTAGTATTATTACCCTATTATATTGGGTGGGTACATTAAATGTAGTACCCCAGCAGGGAGTGTATTTATAGGTACCCCAATCAGCGTGGTGCACCACAGGCTGATGTAAGAAAGTACCTTATGTAGTAGGTAGAGAGCACTGAAGTGTGTGACAATGTAACATTAGTTTCAATGAGCTACTATGTATGATATACATGAGATGGATATTAGCATATCTGGCTGTAAACTATATCTTCTTTAGCAGAGCAACTGGTGTCAGATAAATGCCTGCCTCAAAATAAAGCTGGATAACAGTAACAGTGAGTATCCAAATGGTTATACCCCTAACTCAGCGTGCTGTATTAATGAACACAATTTAAAAGGGGTTATGCTGCACTCCACAATGATTAATTAATGTATACAGTTTACCGGTGCTGCTGGTTCAAGGAGGTACCTGTCAGGTATACTGCTGCGGCCAAGTTTATTCGAGCATTTGCCCGTTCTTGGCCGCAGCAGTAGCCTGGCGCGTGCCCGAGAGTGACGGGCGCGCGCCGAAGCAGCGGAAGAGCGCCCTCCGATCGGGGCGCTCTCCCTACCGCTGCCGGGTCCGCCGGGTCCCCCGGAACCCCCTGCCGCTGTCCCGCGATCGCGGGACACCAGGGCTCCCGAGGGAGCCCCTGGACGCGCGTGCAGGGGGCGCACGCTCCCGAAGACACGTGACCGCGCGTCTATGACGCGCGGCACGCCGAGGGGCGGCCACTAGCAAGCCGGGAAATCTCCCGGCTTGCGGATCTGGCCGCAGTGTGATTAAGTGTGTCGGTAGTGTATTCCAAGGCAATACTCAGGAAGGAAGGATCCAACACTCCACGTTTTTTTAAATAAAGGAAATTTACTTTATTTTAAAAACCGTGGAGCGTTGGATCCTTCCTTCCTGAGTATTAATGAACACCACAGAACCGAACTGCTGAGTGGGGAAAAGTAGCTTAATGTATACTTATATTGTCCCCCCTTTGTATTTGCCTTGAGGAAGCAGCTACGCAAAACGCGCGCGTCGGCAGATGGGTGCATGCGCAGGACTCACATGCATACCCGCGAGTCAGCTGGTGGCAGTGTTCGCCAGTAACTGCAGCGTGCGATTTGTCATTTGAGTTTCCCACTTTGATCGGATGATCCTTAGGGAGCTCAGTTAACCAGGAGCTGGTACTCGACTGTCACACAGTAGCAGCAAGCTGTATATTACACCAGTACTATGTTTATATACCTCCTACCTCTCATCTAGTACTGATCCTTTAGACAACTGACAACAGAGCTGGTGTTGGGTCAGTACCGTTTACTACACAGATACATATCACTGGTTGGATCTCTGTAACGCAATCCTAGTATTTGCAGACTCATTATCCACCTGAGAGGTTTCTGAACAGACTCTACACTGAGTCTTTGCCTGTTCAGTCCTACCTGTGAATAAAGTGTGTATATTCAGTATTTTATGTCCACAAAGTTGGAATGGGACCAATTGTTGAGTTCTCTCTCACTCAGCTTCACCGTAACCAGGGTTTATCATATACCCAGTGGAACTGAGCTAGATTGTTTAGACCCTGATATTCAGGTCATTTACACCTGTAGCAACTTTCATTTACATCACCATGTCACATCTACATGTGGCCTGGACCTACACTATCTAGCCAGATACTTTGCCAAGCAGTATACTGGCAGTCCTGGCTAGGGTCCACCTACTCATGTTAGTTTGCTGCATATTTCCATCTCAGGGTCTATATACTAGTACACACCTATACAGTTGAGTTCTTTAGCGGCATCCTGGTTTTACTGAACAGTGGTCTATCATACCCACTTGTTCATACTGCTGTACACACACTAGTGTTTAAGTGCAGTTTATCTGAATTTGATCCAGAAAACCTCACCGAGTGTTCATACCTATAGGATCGGAGCGTTTAATTATCGTTTTACTACCCATTATTTTAATTTGGATAATAAAGTTTAAGTTTTAATGTGTTCATCATATCACCCTTCAGGTGTTTAGAGTGCCCATACTAGGTTTCTGCTCTTTGTTCGTTTGATTACATTGTAGCCTATCCTGATACTATTCCAGGCTTTTTATTGCGTTGCTAACAAGGACTATTTTATATGACTGGTTTTAGATGTAATGTTCTCTGAATATAACGTGAATATAATTATCTGGCAAGATTATAGCCTAAAGAATTCATGCTATAGGCTGCATTAGCTAAATATGATCTGATATTAAGCATATACCAAGACTAAATTACAATTATTAAGTGGGGCGTTGTCTAACCGCCCTCCTTTTATTGCAGCCTGTTATTATATTACATTGTGACTATTCAGTCGGAGTGATGTACATGGTGTGTGATTCTCACCTATAACACACTATCTTTACTATATATATATATATATATATTCACCACACCGATGTACCTTTTCCAACACTACCTTAATCAGTCTTAGGGTGCCAGTCACATATATAGGTACTGAGTCCCTCTGTCAACCATCCCAACCACAGTATTTTGGTTGGGGTGTATTTTATTTAATACTCATTTTATCTGTTCATGCGATCAGCTGTCTTAAGGGTTGTGTGTCTGTGTTTAGTGTTCTCACTAATCATACATATATTAATTTGATAACCAATAAAGGTTAAGTTTTATTTTGTATATATCATACATCAATTTAATGAGTGCTAGTTATATAGGGGTCTCTTTTTCATTTGCCTAGGCAAATGTGCGCCTGACTAAAATAAAAAGCATCAAGGGAAAAAAAGGTTATCTGAGGAATCTTAAAAACTATTCACAAAGCTTTGTGTTGCTTGTATATTTATTTGCTTAAGGCTCATCTATCTACATGCAGAATATGCATGTATGTATGTATAGCCTGGATCCCCCTGGTACCCTGTTTGTCCCCTTACCTTTCCATAGGCAGGGGAGGCTGGGGAGAGTGCGGGGGGGGGATGCACAGTAGCAACAGCAAGTGGCGGCCATAAGAAGTATAGCACAGCAGGGGAACTACAAGTCCTAACAGCCTCAGGGGCAGCAGACCACATGTTGCCAGGCAACCAATAGGGCTTAGAGATGCATGGCATTTAGAATTCTGACAGTTGGAGTTCTGACAGTTAAGGGAACTGGCAGTTAGCGTGACTGGGAAGGTAGGGTCTGGGTGTCAGTGGCATCCAGACTATTCCAGATTAATCCTTTAGGTCCAAGATAGGCCCCACTCACCTAATTAGATTGTGGCTGCTACAAGGAAACCCGTAGCTAGGGACATTTCTCCTGTAGCTGTATACAGTTATGTATATAGTGCCATTTGAAGACGCTGTGCAGCGATTTCTGGACTATGGTCTGGGGCAGGACAACCACCGCACTATCATAAACTATCAAAGGTGAGACACTCCTACCGGATTTCAGCCCACGCAGAGGACGAGGCTTTGCTGTCATCGACGTCGCTGGATCAGTGGATCCCTTTTACTTTTCAGCCATACCCGGGTGCTGGAGCACCTGGGCAGGTACCTCACAACGTGCACCAACTATAACACTTTCAGTTACTGTGGTCAGCACTGTATCACACATTGGGTGGGTTGCTCTCGTGTGGACACCAGGGAGTTTGGGTGCCAAGGGGCACCTCAGTACTTTGGGAAAATCCCATCAGGGGTGGACACTACGGTTGGAGGACATGGTGGGGCTACGGCCATGTGAGGCCTATATTGTATGTGGGTTAATGATATATCTAGTTGTACCTGTGTTCAGTAAACTGTTATTAAATACAAGTGTGTGATCTTATTGCATTGGGTCCTGTGAAGGGGTTTTACGGCGCTGTCAGGATCCCTCACAGGTGGAGGCGCAGTCCCCAGAAGGATCAGGTACATCCCGGGCTCCCAGCAGCGGAGGTTCAGGCCTCCTGTGAAACACAGGTAAAGCACCACACACTCAGTAGCCGCCACATTTGAGGGAAAGAGCGCTACATATGTACAGTATGTATATCTTTATTTATATAGCACCATCCAGGTACATAGCTCTTTACAGAAGTAATACACTTGCATAATAATATAACACAATGGGAATAAGTGCTTCAGACATAAAACAATAGAAAAAGGAGTCCCTGTCCTAAAGAGCTTACAATCTAAGTGGTAAGTGGGTAGAACTTACAGAGGCAGAAGGAGTGTGTTCTGGTAAATGCTTCTGCAAGTGGCCAAGGTAAGTGCATATGAGATATATAGGGGCCTATGCTATAAGCCTTCATAAATAAAAATCGCTGTGCCATTTAATTCGCCATTTTTTTGAGCGTTGCTATCACAGTATTCAGAAAGCCTTGATTACCTGTGATAGCAAAATTCCCAAAACGGGCGAGTAGCCGGCGACGTGATGATCGCCTCTCTGAGAAGGCCTTACCCGGCAATTTCTTTCAGCTGCAGAGAGAGCTGCACAGAGAGAGCCACCTCTCCCAGCGCAAATCTCGCCAGCGATCAAAAGTTTTTAATATAAAATGAAATACTAGTGTATATGAGCAGGCGGTCTATGGAGCAAAACCGCCTTGATTTGAGGTCCAGGGAACCCCTGCTTCCCAAGATACAGGCCTCCATTATGGGGTGCCAGTTTCTCCTATGCATTTTATTCCCACAGTCACGTGACGTGGGGCATTTAAATGCATAGGAGATACCGGCAACCCATAACACGGCCTGTATCTCAGAAAGCAGGGGGTCCCCGGACCTCAAATTAACAAGGTTCTGAACCGGAGATCCCCTGCTCATCTACACTAGTATTCATTTTTTATTAAAAATGCTTAATTAACTTAGCGGCTGCTAAGGCAATGAATGGGTTAAAACTCAAAAGCCTGTTTCTTGTGGCAGAGCGGTTGGATGAAGGGGGGTGTAGTCCCAGGGTGGGTGATTAGGCCTGCCTGTAAGGTTACGGGAGGAGTTTACCCCTTCACTACCATACCAGTGGGAACCACTATAGTAATGAAGGGGTAACCCAGTTCGGCTACCCCCCGGTAGGTCTAAACATCCATCCTTGGGGCTACTACCCCCTTCACCCAATCCCTCTGCCCCCAAGAAACAAAAATATACACAACAACCCTACTACCCATCTCCTCTACCCCCAACAACTCCCCCAAACACATACAGTACAGTAATGGGCAAAATTACTATTATGCACTATTGTGCATTTGCCCATTATAAAATCAAACATTAGCCAGCCAGCATAAATAAAGTAAATAAAATGTTCAACTTACCCCTGCCATCATGAAAGGCATCCTCGTCAGCATAATGCATGTCCATGTCCTCCGAAGCCAGCAAGAATATAAGAAAAATACAATCTAATGTCCCCTAACCCCTTAACCATCTTAACCACTATAGTAATTAAGGGGTTAACCCACCCTCCCCCGCTACCAACCCGGGAGGCCTAACTACCTACCCCGGGGCCACTATACTCACCCTCTACACATTGATTGGCCTAGTGTTACATAATACCCATATTAAATGGGCATGATAAGCCACTGTAGCAGTCAATGGCCACCCTAATAAGAAAGCATGAAGACCAAAAATGCACAATAATAAAAGATACACAAGCACCTAAACACCCCAATTCAAGAAATAAAAGCACTAACCAACAAAACAATTAATTAATTTAAACCAGTAGCCAACAAAACAAATAATGATTTTAAAACACTAACCTATCCTAAAATGTACTAAAAACAAGCCATCCAAATTCAAAACAATTTAATCCAAACAATAAACAGAAATCGAAAAAATAACAATCAATAGAAACAAGCATTTGCCAAAAAATGCATTGGCTGTCACTGTATTTATCTGTACCCTGACACATATTATTACATTATCAGTCAATGGGCAAGCAAATATATACAAATAAATAAATACAACCAGAAAACCTGAAAAAAAACAACTATTTCATACATTCAATATTTTACTTACCTTTAGAGTTCTTGACCCTCCGAATCCCGGAGTATCTGCAAGCTCTCGTACCGCAACCTTATCACCCGCAATCCAACGCCATCCACCTTGAAGACCAGTATCAGGTAAAAAAAATCTTCTTTCATTCAACTTCTATCGCCGTCTTCTATCTTCATCTGTAATTATTTTTATCTTTTCTTTATTCTTCTATCTTCTTTTAATCCAAAGCACCATGGTATATCCACAACAGGATGTTGTCTCGTAGGCATCTTGAGCTAAAATGAGATGTACAGGCCTTATATATGGCCTGTGACATCACATTTTAGGGTCAGATGGTACATATAAGAAACATAAAAACCGAGTTTAGGTATATATGCATATTTATGTTTATGTGGGTGCTATATAAATAAAGATAAGCATACTGTACGTGTGTGTGTGTGTGTGTGTGTGTGTGTGTGTGTGTGTGTGTGTGTGTGTGTGTGTGTGTGTGTGTGTGTGTGTGTGTGTGTGTATATATATGATATGTAATTAAATATATATACACATAATATGTGTGTGTGTGTGTGTGTGTGTATGAGTGTGTGCAAATAAGAATTAAGCTACTAAAAAATAAATAGAGAGGGAACACCACAAGTGGAGATATATATACATTTGAAAGATTTATTTTCTGATTTTTCATTTGGTCTGGAAATGCAACTATGAGTTATTGTGATCATATATTTTCTGTGTACTTTTCTTGTTCAAATAAAAGATCTGAGGTGCTAAAAACATCTTTGTAAAACCCTATTTGGTTTTCTTCCCTGGAACAAAAAAGGAAAAGACTGTAAAAAAGAACATTTATAGCAAAGTTGCAGCCGGCCGGTAGAGCAATTTGTTCAGCAATTGGTACAAACGCCATAAGATTCCAATAGGGTGTTCTGTACTTTGGCTCACTCACATGTCAGGACTTTCCATGCTGTAAGTTTGAAATATGCTTCATGCTGCTTTGAAAAGCTCCCAGTTCACTTCTTTAAAGAACTTGCAACACCAAACTAGAGACTGCAAACACTCAGCAAATAGAGACCTATTTTCCAGAGCAAATCAAAACCAAGATCTCACCTGGGTCAAATTTAGTTGTTGATTGTTTAAAAACCTTTTGTTTAGATCTTTTCTCAACAGCTCTTTTCCCATCCGCCCAGTGGGAGTTCTGATTTAGTTCAGAACTGAACAAAACAAAAACAACAAAGGCATATCGTAAACCACATTTGTAAGTATCCAGGTAACATAAGCTCCATCTGTCAGTGTATACCGCTGGCTATTTGTTTATCCTAATTCCTTAAGAACAATCTAAAGAACAGTTAACTCATAGAAGATTGAGAGCAGTGTGTCTGCAAACTGTAATATACAAGCAATACTGAGTCGTCATTACTATATATATATATATATATATATTACTTGTGAGCACATTCTCATGTCTTAGACAGGTCTGCAACTCTGCTTATCGCCATTATCACCTGGCATACAGTGCTTCCACTGCAGCAAGGGATTCTGGGATATGACATGCAAAGGAGCACACAGTGCCTCCATTTGTCTCTAGTCCATTATGACAATGGTCTTGAGATAAAAGGTGGCACCGCCTGCTCATTTGGATGTCATTTCCCAGAATCCCTTGCTGCAATGGAAGCACTGTATGCTAGGTGATAATGACGAAAAGCAAAGTTGCAGACCTGTCTAAGACATGTGAATGTGCTAACAAGTAATATTTATATATGCAATATGATATACGGTGGAGGGTTTTTAGTCACCTTTTCACCCACCATAACTTAAATAGTGTGTGTGTCCCGTCTGCCCCCCTACCTCTGGCTACAGCGCAGGCTGAGGGAGAGTGTGGGGAGGTTGCTGCAGGCGACTCGATCGCCAGAAGTTATGGTGGCACCCATTGCAAGGCGCCGCCATCTTGGTCGCAATCACGCATCCACAGGGTAGGCGTGTGAGGTGGCCATTAGAGAGAATAGATCCACAGTGGACTACAGACCCCAGGATACACTGGGGTGACGGACCACATGAGCTACAGCAGCCAAAAGTGAGGCCGGATTCTCCTGCTCTGGAGAATGATACTTTTCGCTCTCAGAGGTGCACGCCAGTCAGAGCTGGGACGCGGAAGGGGTAGGGTGTGCATGTGCAGGGAATCAGTGACCCCTTCACTAGGCCAGAGATCCCCTTAGGCCCCAGCTAGGCCCTGACTCACCTTTGTTTGGTGTTGCTGCAGGGACCGGCCAATCATTTAGGGACACGGACCCTGTAGTGCCAGAGAGAGGGACACAGCCAGGACGTGGCGGCGAACTGGTGATCCGGTGGTCTGGGACCAGAACATCATATTGAGACACTATCTTTAAAGGTAATACTATCCATGTGAGAGGTCACTGTAACGGTAAAGGGGTACCCAGGCCAATAATAAAGGTATTATGCCCGGCTGGGTGCCCCAGAGCCATATTAGGGAATCGTAGATTGTCAGTTCTGCAATCCAGTAATGGCATGAACACTATAATTTCAAGACTAATTTGATTTCTAAATGTAAAAGGTGTTACTGTGGCAGTGTTTTCCTGTAACCGCACAAAGGAAAAATGGTTTTAAAACCCAGCAACTAGCAGCATAGCAGGCGGCATTTTGTTAACTTTCGCTAGGAAGCTCCTAGCGCAGTGAGATTTGCTGTGAGCACTGTTCGTGTAAAATCAGGAAATATTATATTGTGCAATTTTGATAGAGTTATATAAAAAATGATGAATTAAAGTCCCCCTATTTTAATTGTGCCAACATGTTCGGCATATTGGGATTTTCATCTAACACGTCAGAGACAGCGGAAACCCTTAATTTGTAACTACTGTCGATTAGAAATGTATGGCAGGAAATTCCTGCAAGGGAATAGTTCATATTCAGCCCTGGACTTCTAAGACACCCAAAAAAAAAGTCCATAGTTGAAAGGCTCCGACCTACTAAGGTGTGAAGTGGGGAGGTTTAACTCAAGTATCCCCATCTTAGTAAAAGTCTGGGCAAATGGGCCAGATGTCCGGCCAGGTAAGGGGGCCAGGTCTGGAAGGCTAAGCGGCAGAGGTGTGAGGTTCGCGCATGCCCTTAGCAAACTAAGAACCCCTCTGCCAGGTTTTGCAAAGTATTGGCAACTCCGGGATAGGTGGGGAATATTATTATTCTCACGGAGTAGATTGGCTGCACGGGTTAAGTATAGGACTGTTTAATGTATAAGAAACCCTGCAGCCCATCGGGAACCAGATTCATCATGTAGAGAGATTCACGAAGTAACAAGAATCATGCAACTTCATAACATTGTAACAAGATTTAAGAGTTCATAAGAACTAAGGTTTTCAGATCCAATACCACAGCGGCAGAACGAGGGAAGCAGCTCCGGCGGAGTAACAGCGGTTGCGAGAGACGCCACTGACCAAAGACTGTTTCCAGCTCTATTTGCGCACAACTCCCGCTCCTGGGAAATTGTGCCTAGAGACTTTATTTCCAAAGATTTCGTTTTGGAACAAGATTTTTTGTTTGCCCCGTCCCAGTAAGTGTATTTTTGGTGTACTTGTAAAGTAATATGTATATGTCCTTTTCTGTAAATAGATCACAATTTATTTTATCTCTTTGCTTTGCTCAAGCAAAGGATCTGGGTATTAAGTTGTTAAAGGTGCTGGTCTCCCGTGACAGTCACCCCACGTTGGAGGCGGACACCTTGTTGATAACAACCGTCGCTGGATCAGTGGATCCTATCCTTCCATTGTGGCATTACCGGGTGTCTGAGCACCCGGCAGGTACTACAAGTGCACCAACTGTACACATGCTAATGGGGATGCGCTGTCTCACACACTTGGATGGGAATTGCTACTTGTAGACGCCAGGGTGGTTTGGTGCCCAAGGGCCTCAGGACTGAAGGACAATCTCGCCCATGTGAGTTTACTTGACGTTGGAGGTTATTGGAGAGTATGGCCATGTGTGGCCTGGTTGGTAGGACTGTATATATATTCTTTTGCATGTATTAAAACTGTTACTCTAAGCCACGTGTGTGTGTTTTATTGCATGGGGTCCTTTAACAGGGTTATCCCACATAGTAGGATCCCATACAGGTGGAGGCGCTACCGACTGACGACTCAGGCCCACCCCAGGCTCCCAGCAGCAGAGGCTCAGGCCTCCTATGAGCCGTAGGTAATGCACCACATACATAGTAGAAGCCATATCTCCCAGGGGGTGGGGGAAAGTGCGCTACATGTATATATGTATATATTGAAAAAAGGTCAAATAAGGTGCGTAAAACTGATTATCAACAATAGTAAAAATGGTGTCAATGAGTGCTGCCGTAATGTAATGGATGTACACACCACCAATAATATACAAAAAAGACAAAATACAAAAGGCGCAAATCAGAGAAACCGGTAGTGCGAAGATCTCTGAACAAATCTCCCTGTCTGTCTGAAGTAAGGACATTTTATTCTCCTGCCTGTACTGCAAAGCCTTATTCAAAGCTATCGGGACTGTGTAGTTCTCTTTCAACCAAGGGAACTTCAGTGATTGTGAACACAGGGTGTAACCTGAGAGGAGTTCCTGACACCACCAGCCTCTCTGCTGCAGTCACAGAAATGATTTTATCCTTACATGCCTGTTTATTTCAGCTACATTGTAAGTAGCCACTTTTCTTGCGCTTTATTTATATGATAAATTTGAGTAAAGGCATAACGAAATTTGTATTTACCATTTTTGTAGAAGTCAAAACTGATTTGGCTGCAACGATTCTCTCCAGGAAGGCACAACAGTATCATCCATGGTTGAGGCAACCGTTGAATCCTGAATCACACACATCTCCATGAGGTGGTCATATGGATCTGCAGTGGCTTCTTCAAACAAGACGTCCGGAGGTACATACAGTTGTTGGTTGTTTTCACATCCACATTGGTATTGCCCATATAAGTTTGGATACATATCATTGTAGTTATGTCCATCTAGCATCTGGTCTTTATGAATGGAGGGTGCAGGTATATCAGCAGATGCGACAGTCGGTGAGGCTTCAATGTAAATATGCTATTTAACAGAAGATATGTTCCATGTTCCATGGTAAGTTTAAATGATGGCGCAACATGACAGCATCCATATCGTTGATCTAGCCGATCATGGACACGCTCAAAACATTCATTTGCGGATAAAGTGAATCGTAATGAAGTTTTAAAATTTCGTTGTTAGTCAGGTTCTTGGTAGTATGGATATTTCTTTAGGATCAAGTCATAGTTTTGACCCACCGTTGCCCTTTTCTCTGCCGTTGATTCGATTGCTTCATAAATCATAAATTTGTATGATTTACGTGGATGGCTGTGCAATATGGAAGCTTCTGCCATTTCTTCTCTCCAAGTGTACGTTGTGTTAAGTTGAACGCATACGGATGTCTGCTGAATGTGTGAATAGTTAAATGTTATCATCGCGGTTTGTTCCAAGGTTATAATACAACCTAACTGTTATACACCTAGGTTTTCTCCCACAAGAAAATTGTTACAATAATTGGCTGAAATTCTTTGTCTAAGATACACTCTTTTCACATGAATCAAAACTTTACTTTCGGCTTAGGCAATCAACAATGCAAAACAAGTTGACTAGTTTAATTAGAATAACAATGTGTGTGAAATCATCTACAGTGCTAGGATGAACAGATTTCTGCTTACAATTAGCTAAAATTAACCACACACACACATCTCTCTCTTTGTCTCTTTTTCTGCTTTCTCTCTCTCTCTGTTTCTCTCTGTTTCTCTCTATTTCTCTCTCTGTTTCTCTCTCTCTTTGACTCTCTCTGTTAGTCTCTTTTGATATATACATAGGTATATATATATATAAATAAATATATATATATAATTAGATATATATATAAATATATCAACATATATATTTATCTATATATAATTAACTATATATTGTGTGTGTATATATATATATATATTGTGACAGAAACCAGGGGATGGTAATAAATTCCGTATATAGGGCTCCCAGGATACTAGACAGTTTCTATCCTGTTTGGCCTGGGAGTGCAGCCTTATAATACATACACTCCATCCCACAGTTTGGCAAGCGCTGGAACTGAGGGATGAGAGATCCAGACCAGAGTTTGTCTGCTGCCTGATTTCTGTCACCTGTCATGCTAATTAGGAATCAGGTATGAAAGACTGATTTCCTGTTTGCTCTGGTCTCCCCACAAGAGCCAGGAGGCTGGAAGGCTGCTGAACTACAGAGGGGAGAAGCCTCTTCCCCAAACAGGTTCAATCTTTCTGTTCATTTGTGTAAGACTGCAAAAGTACCGTGTTTTGATGTTGGAAGTGGAAAAGCCACTTCCAACCCTGAGTCAGGGATATCTAAGTTAAGTTATCGCTCAGGTGAGCAGCTTTTGTTTTGATCTGTTTTCTGTTGTATGCACTGTGGCAGTCTCAGTGCCTGGGACTGAATAAACCAGGCATAGCCTGTTTAAAGGAACAGTACGTGACGCCTCATCATTTAACCTACCCTAAAAGACCGTGTTCTAAACAGTCCCGGACAAACGACGGAGCCCCGGAGTAAGCCGTTTGTCACATATGGTGGAGAATGCGGGCAGAACACTAGGGGGTCTGCGGGTTGAAGAACTTTGAAAAAAAAAAAAAAAAAAAAGTTTTTTTCATCCTCTGCAAACAAGATGGAAGACGTGGTGGGTGCGCTGGTACGCAATGTCGCTGCCCAGAAAGACGCAAATGAAACCCAGCAACAGCTGTTAATAGCCCAGCAAGAAACTAATGCAAACCAGCAGCAGACGAATGCAGCCCAGCAACAGCTGCTAATAGCCCAGCAAGAGATTAATGCCAACCAGCAACAGGCGAATGCCAACCAGCAACAGGCGAATGCAAACCAGCAACAGACGAATGAAGCCCTGCAAAACGCGAATGCAAACCAGCAAGAGACAAACCGCTTGCTGAGAGAGGAGCAACAGCGGTTCGCTCAGGGCTTTCAGCAGGAACTCGAGATCCTGAGGGGGACTATCAGTAACCTTCCACTGGCAGCGGCAGCCCCAGTTCCGAAAATGACCAGGGCAAGCCACTACCTTCAGAAGATGGGACCCTCGGATGATGTGGAAGCCTATCTTCTCACGTTTGAACGCACGGCACAGAGAGAGGGATGGCCAGAAGCTGAGTGGGCTGGTCTAATCGCACCCTTCCTAAGCGGCGAACCCCAGAAGGCTTACTTTGATCTAGAGCCAGCCGAAGCTAACGTCTATGCAAAATTGAAGTTCGAGATCCTCGCCCGCCTCGGCGTAACCACGGCTGTTCGCGCCCAAAGGTTTCACGCATGGTCCTTCACGATGGATAAAGCCACCCGAAGCCAGATGTATGACCTAATCCACCTCGCCCGGAAGTGGCTACAACCCGAGATCAACTCAGCCAGCCACATCGTGGAACGGTTGGTCATGGACCAGTTCTTGAGGAAACTTCCCTCTGCCTTACGCCGTTGGGTCAGTCGGAGTGACCCCCACAATGCGGATGAGCTTGTGGCCCTCGTAGAAAGGTACAATGCAGCAGAAGAGCACCCGCAACCCACAGTCGTGGAGCAACCCCACTACCCGAGGTTCCAGGACTCTTCCAGAGACGGTAAAAGGGTACCGGGGTTAAGGGGCGCTGAAGAGCGGCGACCACCTTCACGCAGCACCAGCAACAGTGGTTCGCACACTAAGGGCAATAGCCAACATGGGGAGCCGGGAAAAGGCTCTAAGTGGGACACAGACTATGTACCTAAATGTGTAAATTGTCATGAGAGGGGCCACACAGCAAAAATCTGCCCACTAAATGATGAGCCCATGCAATGCAACAGCGTGGAACCTTATTCGCTGTTGTCCCAATGTATGGGCCCTAGCCCAGAGGACCCCTTGAATAACCATCTGTGGGCATTTGTAAAGGTTAATGGTAAGAGGGTTCGGGCACTTCTTGACTCTGGGAGCATGGTCACACTAGTGTCCGAATACCTCTTGCCCATTAAGAAGAAACAGGGAAACAGTTCACAAAGAGTGGCAATTTGTTGTATACATGGGGATAATCATGAATATTCCACTGTTGATGTTTTTTTTGAAACAGAGTTTGGTTCTTTAGATTTCAAGGTGGGTATTGTACCCAAACTGGCACATGATGTGTTAATAGGGACCGACTTTCCCCATTTTCTAAAAATGTGGTCCCCCGCTCAGAATAGCGCCCAGAGTTCAATAGCGGACCATAACGAAGTATTAGAAGAAACAAATCCTTTCCCTTTTTCAGAAATGGAGGTTGACGAGGGCCCAAATAAGAAGGGGGAAAAGGAGGAGTGCTGTAAAATTCCCTTCCCCATCACTACTTTGGTAGGGAATACCCCAAATCAAGATGTTGAGCAGACACTTACCACCCCAGAACCGGATAAGACCCTCGCTGACCTAGAGGTCAGTCCTGGGAGTTTTAAGAAGGCCCAGTGGGAGGACCCCACATTAGCGGTAGCAAGGGGAAATATACGGGACCAGAATAGTACTCCTGGCCAACCAGATAGGTCACTTGCTTACCCCTACTTCGAGGTAGAGAACGACCTAGTATATCGGGTTGATAAAAGGAAATCAGTTACAACTAAACAATTGTTGGTACCACGGACATTCCGTAACGTAGTATTACACCTCGCACATAGTCATCCATTGGGGGGACACCTAGGGGTGGAAAAGACAAAAGAAAAGGTTCTCCGAAGCTTCTATTGGCCTGGGGTTCTGGCAGAAATTACGAATTATTGTTCCTCATGCCCAGAATGTCAGATCACCGCCCCGTTCAAGGCGTACCGCAGCCCATTGGTACCCCTTCCCATAATAGAGGTACCATTTGACCGGATTGCTATAGATTTAGTAGGACCCCTAATAAAGTCTGCTAGGGGACATCAGCATATATTGGTAATATTAGATTATGCCACCCGATATCCGGAGGCAGTTCCCCTACGTAGCACCTCAGCTAAAAACATAGCAAAAGAGTTAGTAGTTCTGTTTTCCCGGGTCGGGATTCCTAAAGAGATTCTATCTGACCAGGGAACACCATTTATGTCCCAAGTAACGAAAGAGCTATGTAAACTCCTAAAAATCAAGCATCTCAGAACCTCAGTCTATCATCCACAAACAGATGGTTTAGTGGAAAGGTTCAATAAAACCTTAAAGAGCATGTTACGGCGGGCGGTTGATAAAGATGGGAAAAACTGGGATTGTTTGTTACCGTACCTGTTATTTGCCATTAGGGAAGTTCCCCAATCATCCACAGGCTTCTCCCCGTTTGAACTATTGTATGGCCGACACCCAAGGGGCTTACTGGATATAGCCAAAGAGACTTGGGAACACGAGGTTACCCCTTACAGAAGTGTAATAGAGCATGTTGCCCAGATGCAGGACCGCATTGCTGCAGTCCTACCCATAGTGAGGGAACACATGGAGAAAGCTCAAGAAGCACAGAGGAATACATATAATAAGGGTGCTAGGGTCAGAATTTTTTCTCCAGGTAATAGGGTACTAGTTCTGGTTCCCACCGTGGAGAGTAAATTCCTTGCTAAATGGCATGGGCCATATGAGGTCTTGGAAAGAGTGGGAGAAGTAAATTATAAGGTAAGACAGCCAGGTAGGAGGAAACCTGAGCAAATTTACCATATAAACCTACTCAAGCCCTGGAAAGATAGAGAAGTCTTGTTAACCCTAGTACCCCCAGGTCCGTCAGAGAATCAAGAAACTGACCCAGAGGTTAGCATAGCTGAAACCCTGTCTGTTCATCAGAAACGAGAGGTTCAGAATTTAGTGAAAAGAAACAAAGAAATCTTCTCTATACGGCCAGGTAGAACTAGCGTAATTGAACATGACCTAGTCTCTGAACCGGGGGTCCGAGTTAACCTTAAACCGTACCGAATCCCAGAGGCCAAAAGAAAGGCTATAAGTTTAGAGGTTAAAAAAATGCTAAAACTAGGTGTAATTGAGGAATCCCAAAGTGGGTGGAACAGCCCTATAGTCTTAGTCCCAAAGCCAGATGGTACAACAAGGTTTTGTAATGACTACCGGAAACTAAACGCGGTGTCAAAATTTGATACTTATCCTATGCCCAGGGTAGATGAACTTGTAGAGAGACTGGGCAAAGCCCGATATCTCACAACCCTAGACCTAACAAAAGGGTACTGGCAGGTTCCCCTCACAGAAAGGGCAAAAGAAAAGACAGCATTCTCAACCCCAGACGGCCTCTTTCAGTATAAGGTGTTGCCTTTTGGCTTACATGGAGCTCCCGCCACATTCCAAAGAATGATGGATAAAATTTTAAAACCACATGCTCGGTATGCTGCCGCCTACCTGGATGATGTGGTAATCCATAGTGAAGATTGGCAATCCCACCTTCCAAAGGTCCAAGCTGTGCTTGACGCAGTCCGGTCTGCTGGACTAACTGCTAACCCCGCTAAATGCACTATTGGTCTGGA